>NW_018743603.1:0-41649 GCF_001683475.1 Chenopodium quinoa
AATGAAAGTCAAACACATTCAAACAAAGCGAATTGAATCCAATGAAATCAAACATATTCAAATAAAGCTTTTTAAATCAAATTAAAGTCTAATGCATTCAACAAAGCTAATTGAATCAAATGAAAGTCAAACACATTCAAAAAAGATTTATGAATCAAATTTAATTCAAACACATTCAAACAGAGCTAATTAAATCCAATGAAAGACAAACCCATTCAACAAAGCTTTTTGAATAAAATTAATGTAAAATGCATTTCTACAAAGCTAATTGAATCAATTGAAAAGGAAACACATAAAAACAAAGCTATTTGAATCATATAAAAGTCTAATGCATTCAACAAACCTAATTGAATCAAATGAAAGTCAAACACATTCAAACAAAGCTAATTGAATCAAACGAAAGTCAAACACATTAAAACAAAGCTTTTTTAAATCAAATTAAATTCTATTGCATTCAACAAAGCTAATTGAATCAAATGAAAGTCAAACAAATTCTACAAAGCTAATTGAATCAAATGATAGTCAAACACATTCAAATAAAACTTTTTAAATCAAATTAAAGTCTAATGCATTCAACAAAGCTAATTGAATCAAATGAAAGTCAAACACAATCAAACAAGCTTATTGAATAAAATGAAAGTAAAACACATTCAAACAAAGCTTTTTGAATCAAATTAAAGTCAAACGCATTGTACAAAGCTAATTAAATCAATTAAAAGTGAAACACATTCAAACAAAGCTAATTGGATCAAATGAATGTCAAATGCATTCTACAAAGCTAATTAAATCAAATGAAAGTCAAACACATTCAAATAAAGCTTTTTGAATCAAATTAAAGTCAAATGCATTCAACAAAGCTATTTGAATCCAATGAAAGTTAAACACATTCAAACAAGCTTTGAATCAAATGAAAGTCAAACACATTCAAACAAAAATTGATGAAAGTCAAACACATCAAATAAAGCTTTTTAAATCAAATTAAAGTCTAATGCATTCAACAAAGCTAATTGAATCAAATGAAAGTCAAACACATTCAAACAAAGCTAATGAATCAAATGAAAGTGAAACATATTAAAAAAAAGCTAATTGAATCAAATGAAAGTCAAACACATTCAAACAAAGCAATTGAATCAATGAAAATCAAACATATTCAAATAAAGCTTTTTAAATCAAATTAAAGTCTAATGCATTCAACAAAGCTAATTGAATCAAATGAAAGTCAAACACATTCAAACAAGATTTTATGAATCAAATTTAATTCAAACACATTCAAACAGAGCTAATTAAATCCAATGAAAGTCAAAACCCATTCAAACAAAGCTTTTTGAATAAAATTAATGTAAAATGCATTCTACAAAGCTAATTGAATCAATTGAAAAGGAAACACATAAAAACAAAGCTATTTGAATCATATAAAAGTCTAATGCATTCAACAAACCTAATTGAATCAAATGAAAGTCAAACACATCAAACAAAGCTAATTGAATCAAACGAAAGTCAAACACATTAAAACAAAGCTTTTTTAAATCAATTAAATTCTATTGCATTCAACAAAGCTAATTGAATCAAATGAAAGTCAAACAAATTCTACAAAGCTAACTGAATCAAATGATAGTCAAACACATTCAAATAAAACTTTTTAAATCAAATTAAAGTCTAATGCATTCAACAAAGCTAATTGAATCAAATGAAAGTCAAACACAATCAAACAAAGCTTATTGAATAAAATGAAAGTAAAACACATTCAAACAAAGCTTTTTGAATCAAATTAAAGTCAAACGCATTGTACAAAGCTAATTAAATCAATTAAAAGTGAAACACATTCAAACAAAGCTAATTGGATCAAATGAATGTCAAATGCATTCTACAAAGCTAATTAAATCAAATGAAAGTCAAACACATTCAAATAAAGCTTTTTTGAATCAAATTAAAGTCAAATGCATTCAACAAAGCTAATTGAATCCAATGAAAGTTAAACACATTCAAACAAAGCTTTTGAATCAAATGAAAGTCAAACACATTCAAACAAAGCTAATTGAATCCAATGAAAGTCAAACACATTCAAATAAAGCTTTTAAATCAAATTAAAGTCTAATGCATTCAACAAAGCTAATTGAATCAAATGAAAGTCAAACACATTCAAACAAGACATATGAATCAAATTTCAGTCAAACAAATTCAATCAAAGCTAATTAAATCAAATTAAATTCAAACCCATTCAAACAAAGGTTTTTGAAAAAAATATATGACAAATGCATTCTACAAAATACATGATCAATTGAAAGTGAAACACATTCAAACAAAGCTAATTGAATCCAATGAAAGTCTAATGTCAACAAACCTAATTGAATCAAATGAAAGTCAAACAGATTCAAACAAAGCTAATTGAATCAAATGAAAGTCAAACACATTCAAATAAAGCTTTTTTAAATCAAATTAAAGTCTAATGCATTCAACAAAGCTAATTGAATCAAATGAAAGTCAAACGCAATCAAACAAAGCTTATTGAATCAAATGAAAGTAAAACACATTCAAACAAAGCTTTTAGAATCAAATTAAAATCTAATGCATTTAACAAAGCTAATTGAATCAAATGATTGTCAAATGCATTCTACAAAGCTAATTGAATCAAATGAAAGTCAAACACATTAAAACATAGCTAATTTAATCAAATGAAAGTCAAACACATTCAAACCAAGTTTTTGAGTCAAAAATGTCAAATGCATTCAACAAAGCTAATGAATCAAACGAAAGTCAAATGCATTCTCCAAAGCTAATGAATCAAATGAAAGTTAAACACATTCAAACAAAGCTAATTGAATCCAATGAAAGTCAAACACATTCAAGCTTTTAAAATAAAATGAAAGTCTAATGCATTCAACAAAGGTAATTGAATCAAATTAAAGTTAAACACATTCAAACAAGACTTATGAATCAAATTTAAGTCAAACCCAATCAAACAGAGCTAATTAAATCAAAATAAAGTCAAACCCATTCAAACAAAGCTAATTGAATCAATGAAAGTCTAATATATTCAACAATCCTAATTGAATCAAATGAAAGTCAAACACATTCAAACAAAGCTAATTGAATCAAATTAAAGTCAAACACATTCAAACAAAGCTAATTGTATCAAATTAAAGTCAAACACATTCAAACAAAGCTAATTATACACGGAAAGTTAAACACATTCAAACAAAGCTTTTTGAATCAAATTAAAGTCAAACGCATTCAACAAAGCTAATTGAATCTAATGAAAGTCAAACACATTCAAATAAAGCATTTTGAATCAAATTAAAGTCTTATGCATTCAACAAAGCTAATTAAATCAAATGAAAGTCAAACACATTCAAACAAAGCTAATTAAATCAAATGAAAGTCAAACATATTAAAAAAAAGCTAATTGAATCAAATGAAAGTCAAACACATTCAAACAAAGCTAATTGAATCCAATGAAAATCAACACATTCAAATAAAGCTTTTAAATCAAATTAAAGTCTAATGCATTCAACAAAGCTAATTGAATCAAATGAAAGTCAAACACATTCAAACAAGATTTATGAATTAAATTTAATTCAAACACATTCAAACAGAGCTAATTAAATCCAATGAAAGTCAAACCCATTCAAACAAAGCTTTTTGAATAAAATTAATGTAAAATGCATTCTACAAAGCTAATTGAATCATTGAAAATGAAACACATAAAAACAAAGCTAATTGAATGATATAAAATTCTAATGCATTCAACAAACCTAATTGAATCAAATGAAAGTGAACACATTCAAACAAAGCTAATTGAATCAAATGAAAGTCAAACACATTAAAACAAAGCTTTTTAAATCAAATTAAATTTTATTGCATTCAACAAAGCTAATTGAATCAAATGAAAGTCAAACAAATTCTACAAAGCTAATTGAATCAAATGATAGTCAAACACATTCAAACAAAGCTAATTAAATCAAATTAAAGTCAAACACATTCAAACATTTAAGTCAAACACAATCAAACAGAGTTAATTAAATCAAATTAAGTCAAACCATTCAAACAAAGCTTTTTGAATAAAATTAAGTCAAACGCATTGTACAAAGCTAATTAAATCAATTAAAGTGAAACACATTCAAACAAAGCTAATTGGATCAAATGAATGTCAAATGCATTACAAAGCTAATTAAATCAAATGAAAGTCAAACACATTCAAATAAAGCTTTTTGAATCAAATTAAAGTCAAATGCATTCAACAAAGCTAATTGAATCCAATGAAAGTTAAACACATTCAAACAAAGCTTTTGAATCAAAATTAAAGTCAAACACATTCAAACAAAGCTAATTGAATCAATGAAAGTCAAACACATTCAAATAAAGCTTTTTAAATCAAATTAAAGTCTAATGCATTCAACAAAGCTAATTGAATAAATGAAAGTCAAACACATTCAAACAAAGCTAATTGAATCAAATGAAAGTGAAACAAAGCTAATTGAATCAAATGAAAGTCAAACACATTCAAACAAAGCTAATTGAATCCAATGAAATCAAACATATTCAAATAAAGCTTTTTAAATCAAATTAAAGTCAAATGCATTCAACAAAGCTAATTGAATCAAACAAAAGTCGAATGCATTCTACAAAGCTAATTGAATCAAATGAAAGGTGAACACATTCAAACAAAGCTAATTGAATGCAATGAAAGTTAAACACATTCAAACAAAGCTTTTAAATGAAATTAAAGTCTAATGCATTCAACAAAGGTAATTGAATCAAATTAAAGTTAAACACATTCAAACAAGACTTATGAATCAAATTTAAGTCAAACCCAATCAAACAGAGCTAATTAAATCAAATTAAAGTCAAACCCATTCAAACAAAGCTAATTGAATCCAATGAAAGTCTAATATATTCAACAATCCTAATTGAATCAAATGAAAGTCAAACACATTCAAACAAAGCAAATTGAATCAAATTAAAGTCAAACACATTCAAACAAAGCTAATTGTATCAAATTAAAGTCAAACACATTCAAACAAAGCTAATTATACACGGAAAGTTAAACACATTCAAAAAAAGCTTTTTGAATCAAATTAAAGTCAAACGCATTCAACAAAGCTAATTGAATCTAATGAAAGTCAAACACATTCAAATAAAGCATTTTGAATCAAATTAAAGTCTTATGCATTCAACAAAGCTAATTAAATCAAATGAAAGTCAAACACATTCAAACAAAGCTAATTGAATCAAATGAAAGTCAAACATATTAAAAAAAGCTAATTGAATCAAATGAAAGTCAAACACATTCAAACAAAGCTAATTGAATCCAATGAAAATCAAACACATTCAAATAAAGCTTTTTTAAATCAAATTAAAGTCTAATGCATTAAACAAAGCTAATTGAATCAAATGAAAGTCAAACACATTCAAACAAGATTTATGAATTAAATTTATTTCAAACACATTCAAACAGAGCTAATTAAATCCAATGAAAGTCAAACCCATTCAAACAAAGCTTTTTGAATAAAATTAATGTAAAATGCATTCTACAAAGCTAATTGAATCAATTGAAAAGGAAACACATAAAAACAAAGCTAATTGAATCATATAAAAGTCTAATGCATTCAACAAACCTAATTGAATCAAATGAAAGTCAAACACATTCAAACAAAGCTAATTGAATCAAATGAAAGTCAAACACATTAAAACAAAGCTTTTTAAATCAAATTAAATTCTATTGCATTCAACAAAGCTAATAGAATCAAATGATAGTCAAACACATTCAAACAAAGCTAATTAAATCAAATTAAAGTCAAACACATTCAAACATGAATCAAATTTAAGCCAAACACAATCAAACAGAGCTAATTAAATCAAAATTAAAGTGAAACCCATTCAAACAAAGCTTTTTGAATAAATTAAGGTCAAACGCATTGTGCAAAGCTAATTAAATCAATTAAAAGTGAAACACATTCAAACAAAGCTAATTGGATCAAATGAATGTCAAATGCATTCTACAAAGCTAATTAAATCAAATGAAAGTCAAAACACATTAAAACAAAACTTTTTGAATCAAATTAAAGTCAAATGCATTCAACAAAGCTAATTGAATCAAACAAAAGTCGAATGCATTCTACAAAGCTAATTGAATCAATGAAAGGTTAACACATTCAAACAAAGCTAATTGAATCCAATGAAAGTTAAACACATTCAAACAAAGCTTTTTGAATCAAAAGAAAGTCAAACACATTCAAACAAAGCTAATTGAATCCAATGAAAGTCAAACACATTCAAATAAAGCTTTTTAAATCAAATTAAAGTCTAATGCATTCAACAAATCTAATAGAATCAAATGAAAGTCAAACACATTCAAACAAGACATATGAATCAAATTTAAGTCAAACAGATTCAATCAAAGCTAATAAATCAAATTAAATTCAAACCCATTCAAACAAAGGTTTTTGAAAAAAATAAATGACAAATGCATTCTACAAAAATACATGATCAATTGAAAGTGAAACACATTCAAACAAAGCTAATTGAATCCAATGAAAGTTTAATGTATTCAACAAACCTAATTGAATCAAATGAAAGTCAAACAGATTCAAACAAAGCTAATTGAATCAAATGAAAGTCAAACACATTCAAATAAAGCTTTTTAAATCAAATTAAAGTCTAATGCATTCAACAAAGCTAATTGAATTAAATGAAAGTCAAACACAATCAAACAAAGCTTATTAAATCAAATGAAAGTAAAACACATTCAAACAACGCTTTTTGAATCACATTAAAGTCTAATGCATTTATCAAAGCTAATTGAATCAAATGAAAGTCAAACACATTAAAGCAAAGCTTTTTAAATCAAATTAAATTCTATTGCATTCAACAAAGCTAATTGAATCAAATGAAAGTCAAACAAATTCTACAAAGCTAATTGAATCAAATGATAGTCAAACACATTCAAACAAAGCTTGTTGAATGAAATTAAAGTCAAACACATTCAAACAAAGCTAATTGAATCAAATTAAAGTCAAACACATTAAAACAAAGCTAATTGAATCATATGAAAGTCAAACACATTCAAACAAACGTAATTGAATTAAATGAATATCAAACACATTTAAACAAAGTTTTTGAGTCAAATTAATGTCAAATGCATTCAACAAACCTAATTGAATCAAACGAAAGTCAAATGCATTCTCCAAAGCTAATAGAATCAAATGAAAGTTAAACACATTCAAACAAAGCTAATTGAATCCAATGAAAGTCAAACACATTCAAGCTTTTAAAATAAAATTAAAGTCTAATGCATTCAACAAAGGTAATTGAATCAAATTAAAGTTAAACACATTCAAACAAGACTTATGAATCAAATTTAAGTCAAACCCAATCAAACAGAGCTAATTAAATCAAATTAAAGTCAAACCCATTCAAACAAAGCTAATTGAATCCCATGAAAGTCTAATATATTCAACAATCCTAATTGAATCAAATGAAAGTCAAACACATTCAAACAAAGCTAATTGAATTAAATGAAAGTCAAACACATTCAAACAAAGCTAATTGAATCAAATTAAAGTCAAACACATTCAAACAAAGCTAATTGTATCAAATTAAAGTCAAACACATTCAAACAAAGCTAATTATACACGGAAAGTTAAACACATTCAAACAAAGCTTTTTGAATCAAATTAAAGTCAAATGCATTTAACAAAGCTAATTGAATCTAATGAAAGTCAAACACATTCAAATAAAGCATTTTGAATCTAATTAAAGTCTTATGCATTCAACAAAGCTAATTAAATCAAATGAAAGTCAAACACATTCAAACAAAGCTAATTGAATCAAATGAAAGTCAAACATATTAAAAAAAAGCTAATTGAATCAAATTAAAGTCAAACACATTCAAACAAAGCTAATTGAATCCAATGAAAATCAAACACATTCAAATAAAGCTTTTTAAATCAAATTAAAGTCTAATGCATTCAACAAAGCTAATTGAATCAAATGAAAGTCAAACACATTCAAACAAGATTTATGAATTAAATTTTATTCAAACACATTCAAACAGAGCTAATTAAATCCAATGAAAGTCAAACCCATTCAAACAAAGCTTTTTGAATAAAATTAATGTAAAATGCATTCTACAAAGCTAATTGAATCAATTGAAAATGAAACACATAAAAACAAAGCTAATTGAATCATATAAAAGTCTAATGCATTCAACAAACCTAATTGAATCAAATGAAAGTCAAACACATTCAAACAAAGCTAATTAAATCAAATGAAAGTCAAACACATTAAAACAAAGCTTTTTAAATCAAATTAAATTCTATTGCATTCAACAAAGCTAATTGAATCAAATGAAAGTCAAACAAATTCTACAAACCTAATTGAATCAAATGATAGTCAAACACATTCAAACAAAGCTTGTTGAATCAAATTAAAGTCAAACACATTCAAACAAAACTAATTAAATCAAATGAAAGTCAAACACATTCAAACAAAGCTAATTGAATCTAATGAAAGTATAATGCATTCAATAATGCTAATTGAATCAAATGAAAGTCAAACAAATTCAAAAAAAGCTAATTGAATCAAATGAAAGTAAAATACATTCAAACATAGCTTTTTGAATAAAATTAAAGTCCAATGCATTCTACAAAGCTAATTTAATCAAATGATTGTAAAATACATTCAAACAAAGCTTTTTGAATCAAATTAAAGTCGAATGCATTTAACAAAGCTAATTGAATCAAATGATTGTCAAATGCATTCTACAAAGCTAATTGAATCAAATGAAAGTCAAACACATTAAAACAAAGCTAATTGAATCAAATGAAAGTCAAACACATTCAAACAAACCTAATTGAATCAAATGAAAGACAAACACATTCAAACCAAGTTTTTTAAGTCAAATTAAATTCTATTGCATTCAACAAAGCTAATTGAATCAAATGAAAGTCAAACAAATCCTACAAAGCTAATTGAATCAAATGGTAGTCAAACACATTCAAACAAAGCTAATTAAATCAAATGAAAGTCAGACACATTCAAACAAAGCTAATTGAATCCAATGAAAGTATAATGCATTCAACAAAGCTAATTGAATCAAATGAAAGTCAAACAAATTCAAAAAAAGCTAATTGAATCAAATGAAAGTAAAATACATTCAAACAAAGCTTTTTTAATCAAATTAAAGTCTAAGGAATTCTACAAAGCTAATTTAATCAAACGATAGACAAACACATTCTAAGAAAGCTAATTGAATCATATAAAAGTCTAATGCATTCAACAAACCTAATTGAATCAAATGAAAGTCAAACACATTCAAACAAGATTTATGAATCAAATTTAATTCAAACACATTCAAACAGAGCTAATTAAATCCAATGAAAGTCAAACCCATTCAAACAAAGCTTTTTGAATAAAATTAATGTAAAATGCATTCTACAAAGCTAATTGAATCAATTGAAAATGAAACACATAAAAACAAAGCTAATTGAATCATATAAAAGTCTAATGCATTCAACAAACCTAATTGAATCAAATGAAAGTCAAACACATTCAAACAAAGCTAATTGAATCAAATGAAAGTCACACACATTAAAACAAAGCTTTTTAAATCAAATTAAATTCTATTGCATTCAACAAAGCTAATTGAATCAAATGAAAGTCAAACAAATTCTACAAACCTAATTGAATCAAATGATAGTCAAACACATTCAAACAAAGCTTGTTGAATCAAATTAAAGTCAAACACATTCAAACAAAACTAATTAAATCAAATGAAAGTCAAACACATTCAAACAAAGCTAATTGAATCTAATGAAAGTATAATGCATTCAACAATGCTAATTGAATCAAATGAAAGTCAAACAAATTCAAAAAAAGCTAATTGAATCAAATGAAAGTAAAATACATTCAAACATAGCTTTTTGAATCAAATTAAAGTCTAATGCATTCTACAAAGCTAATTTAATCAAATGATTGTAAAATACATTCAAACAAAGCTTTTTGAATCAAATTAAAGTCGAATGCATTTAACAAAGCTAATTGAATCAAATGATTGTCAAATGCATTCTACAAAGCTAATTGAATCAAATGAAAGTCAAACACATTAAAACAAAGCTAATTGAATCAAATGAAAGTCAAACACATTCAAACAAACCTAATTGAATCAAATGAAAGACAAACACATTCAAACCAAGTTTTTTAAGTCAAATTAAATTCTATTGCATTCAACAAAGCTAATTGAATCAAATGAAAGTCAAACAAATCCTACAAAGCTAATTGAATCAAATGGTAGTCAAACACATTCAAACAAAGCTAATTAAATCAAATGAAAGTCAGACACATTCAAACAAAGCTAATTGAATCCAATGAAAGTATAATGCATTCAACAAAGCTAATTGAATCAAATGAAAGTTAAACAAATTCAAAAAAAGCTAATTGAATCAAATGAAAGTAAAATACATTCAAACAAAGCTTTTTTTATCAAATTAAAGTCTAAGGCATTCTACAAAGCTAATTTAATCAAACGATAGACAAACACATTCAAAGAAAGCTAATTGAATCATATAAAAGTCTAATGCATTCAACAAACCTAATTGAATCAAATGAAAGTCAAACACATTCAAACAAGATTTATGAATCAAATTTAATTCAAACACATTCAAACAGAGCTAATTAAATCCAATGAAAGTCAAACCCATTCAAACAAAGCTTTTTGAATAAAATTAATGTAAAATGCATTCTACAAAGCTAATTGAATCAATTGAAAATGAAACACATAAAAACAAAGCTAATTGAATCATATAAAAGTCTAATGCATTCAACAAACCTAATTGAATCAAATGAAAGTCAAACACATTCAAACAAAGCTAATTGAATCAAATGAAAGTCAAACACATTAAAACAAAGCTTTTTAAATCAAATTAAATTCTATTGCATTCAACAAAGCTAATTGAATCAAATGAAAGTCAAACAAATTCTACAAACCTAATTGAATCAAATGATAGTCAAACACATTCAAACAAAGCTTGTTGAATCAAATTAAAGTCAAACACATTCAAACAAAACTAATTAAATGAAATGAAAGTCAAACACATTCAAACTAAGCTAATTGAATCTAATGAAAGTATAATGCATTCAACAATGCTAATTGAATCAAATGAAAGTCAAACAAATTCAAAAAAAGCTAATTGAATCAAATGAAAGTAAAATACATTCAAACATAGCTTTTTGAATCAAATTAAAGTCTAATGCATTCTACAAAGCTAATTTAATCAAATGATTGTAAAAATACATTCAAACAAAGCTTTTTGAATCAAATTAAAGTCGAATGCATTTAACAAAGCTAATTGAATCAAATGATTGTCAAATGCATTCTACAAAGCTAATTGAATCAAATGAAAGTCAAACACATTAAAACAAAGCTAATTGAATCAAATGAAAGTCAAACACATTCAAACAAACCTAATTGAATCAAATGAAAGACAAACACATTCAAACCAAGTTTTTTAAATCAAATTAAATTCTATTGCATTCAACAAAGCTAATTGAATCAAATGAAAGTCAAAAAAATTCTACAAACCTAATTGAATCAAATGATAGTCAAACACATTCAAACAAAGCTTGTTGAATCAAATTAAAGTCAAACACATTCAAACAAAACTAATTAAATCAAATGAAAGTCAAACACATTCAAACAAAGCTAATTGAATCAAATAAAAATCTAATGCATTCAACAAAGCTAATTGAATCAAATGAAAGTCAAACAAATTCAAAAAAAGCTAATTGAATCAAATGAAAGTAAAATACATTCAAACAAAGCTTTTTGAAACAAATTAAAGTCTAATGCATTCTGCAAAGCTAATTTAATCAAATGATAGGCAAACACATTCAAAGAAAGCTAATTGAATCATATAAAAGTCTAATGCATTCAACAAACCTAATTGAATCAAATGAAAGTCAAACACATTCAAACAAAGCTAATTGAATCAAATGAAAGTCAAACACATTAAAACAAAGCTTTTTAAATCAAATTAAATTATATTGCATTCAACAAAGCTAATTGAATCAAATGAAAGTCAAACAAATTCTACAAAGCTAATTGAATCAAATGATAGTCAAACACATTCAAACAAAGCTTGTTGAATCAAATTAAAGTCAAACACATTCAAACAAAGCTAATTAAATCAAATGAAAGTCAAACACATTCAAACAAAGCTAATTGAATCCAATGAAAGTATAATGCATTCACCAAATCTAATTGAATCAAATGAAAGTCAAACAAATTCAAAAAAAAGCTAATTGAATCAAATAAAAGTAAAATACATTCAAACAAAGCTTTCTGAATCATATGAAAGTCAAATGCATTCAACAAAGCTAATTGAATCAAATGAAAGTCAAATGCATTCTACAAAGCTAATTGAATCAAATGAAAGTCAAACACATTCAAATAAAGCTAATTAAATTAAATGGAAGTCAAACTCATTGAAACAAAGCTTTTTGAATTATATTGAAGTCTAATACATTCAACAAAGCTAATTGAATCAAATGAGGGTCAAATGCATTCTACAAAGCTAATTGAATCAAATGAAAGTCAAACACATCAAAACAAAGCTAATTGAATCAAATGAAAGTCAAACACATTCAAACAAAGCTAATTGAATTAAATGAAAGTCAAACACATTCAAACAAAGTTTTTTGAATCAATTGAAAGTAAAATGCATTCAACAAATCTAATTGAATCAAATGAAAGTTAAACACATTCAAACAAAGCTAATTGAATTAAATGAAAGTCAAACACATTCAAACAAAGCTTTTCGTACCAAATAAAAGTCAAACACATTCAAACAAAGCTAATTATCCACGGAAAGTTAAACACATTCAAACAAAGCTTTTTGAATCAAATGAAAGTCAAACACATTCAAACAAAGGTAATTGAATCCAATGAAAGTCAAACACATTCAAATAAAGCTTTTTAAATCAAATTTAAGTGTAATGCATTCAACAAAGCTAATTGAATCAAATTAAAGTCAAACACATTTAAACAAAGCTAATTGAATCAAATGAAAGTAAAACACATTCAAACAAAGCTTTTTTGAATCAAATTAAAGTCGAATGCATTTAACAAAGCTAATTGAATCAAATGATTGTCAAATGCATTCTACAAAGCTAATTGAATCAAATGAAAGTCAAACACATTAAAACAAAGCTAATTGAATCAAATGAAAGTCAAACACATTCAAACAAACCTAATTGAATCAAATGAAAGACAAACACATTCAAACCAAGTTTTTTTAAATCAAATTAAATTCTATTGCATTCAACAAAGCTAATTGAATCAAATGAAAGTCAAAAAAATTCTACAAAGCTAATTGAATCAAATGGTAGTCAAACACATTCAAACAAAGCTAATTAAATCAAATGAAAGTCAGACACATTCAAACAAAGCTAATTGAATCCAAGAAAGTATAATGCATTCAACAAAGCTAATTGAATCAAATGAAAGTCAAACAAATTCAAAAAAAGCTAATTGAATCAAATGAAAGTAAAATACATTCAAACAAAGCTTTTTGAATCAAATTAAAGTCTAATGCATTCTACAAAGCTAATTTAATCAAATGATAGGCAAACACATTCAAAGAAAGCTAATTGAATCATATAAAAGTCTAATGCATTCAACAAACCTAATTGAATCAAATGAAAGTCAAACACATTCAAACAAAGCTAATTGAATCAAATGAAAGTCAAACACATTAAAACAAAGCTTTTTAAATCAAATTAAATTATATTGCATTCAACAAAGCTAATTGAATCAAATGAAAGTCAAACAAATTCTACAAAGCTAATTGAATCAAATGATAGTCAAACACATTCAAATAAAGCTAATTAAATTAAATGGACGTCAAACTCATTGAAACAAAGCTTTTTGAATTATATTGAAGTCTAATACATTCAACAAAGCTAATTGAATCAAATGAGGGTCAAATGCATTCTACAAAGCTAATTGAATCAAATGAAAGTCAAACACATCAAAACAAAGCTAATTGAATCAAATGAAAGTCAAACACATTCAAACAAAGCTAATTGAATTAAATGAAAGTCAAACACATTCAAACAAAGTTTTTTGAATCAATTGAAAGTAAAATGCATTCAACAAATCTAATTGAATCAAATGAAAGTTAAACACATTCAAACAAAGCTAATTGAATTAAATGAAAGTCAAACACATTCAAACAAAGCTTTTCGTACCAAATGAAAGTCAAACACATTCAAACAAAGCTAATTATCCACGGAAAGTTAAACACATTCAAACAAAGCTTTTTGAATCAAATGAAAGTCAAACACATTCAAACAAAGGTAATTGAATCCAATGAAAGTCAAACACATTCAAATAAAGCTTTTTAAATCAAATTTAAGTGTAATGCATTCAACAAAGCTAATTGAATCAAATTAAAGTCAAACACATTTAAACAAAGCTAATTGAATCAAATGAAAGTAAAACACATTCAAACAAAGCTTTTTGAATCAAATTAAAGTCGAATGCATTTAACAAAGCTAATTGAATCAAATGATTTTCAAATGCATTCTACAAAGCTAATTGAATCAAATGAAAGTCAAACACATTAAAACAAAGCTAATTGAATCAAATGAAAGTCAAACACATTCAAACAAACCTAATTGAATCAAATGAAAGACAAACACATTCAAACCAAGTTTTTTAAATCAAATTAAATTCTATTGCATTCAACAAAGCTAATTGAATCAAATGAAAGTCAAAAAAATTCTACAAAGCTAATTGAATCAAATGGTAGTCAAACACATTCAAACAAAGCTAATTAAATCAAATGAAAGTCAGACACATTCAAACAAAGCTAATTGAATCCAAGAAAGTATAATGCATTCAACAAAGCTAATTGAATCAAATGAAAGTCAAACAAATTCAAAAAAAGCTAATTGAATCAAATGAAAGTAAAATACATTCAAACAAAGCTTTTTGAATCAAATTAAAGTCTAATGCATTCTACAAAGCTAATTTAATCAAATGATAGGCAAACACATTCAAAGAAAGCTAATTGAATCATATAAAAGTCTAATGCATTCAACAAACCTAATTGAATCAAATGAAAGTCAAACACATTCAAACAAAGCTAATTGAATCAAATGAAAGTCAAACACATTAAAACAAAGCTTTTTAAATCAAATTAAATTATATTGCATTCAACAAAGCTAATTGAATCAAATGAAAGTCAAACAAATTCTACAAAGCTAATTGAATCAAATGATAGTCAAACACATTCAAATAAAGCTAATTAAATTAAATGGACATCAAACTCATTGAAACAAAGCTTTTTGAATTATATTGAAGTCTAATACATTCAACAAAGCTAATTGAATCAAATGAGGGTCAAATGCATTCTACAAAGCTAATTGAATCAAATGAAAGTCAAACACATCAAAACAAAGCTAATTGAATCAAATGAAAGTCAAACACATTCAAACAAAGCTAATTGAATTAAATGAAAGTCAAACACATTCAAACAAAGTTTTTTGAATCAATTGAAAGTAAAATGCATTCAACAAATCTAATTGAATCAAATGAAAGTTAAACACATTCAAACAAAGCTAATTGAATTAAATGAAAGTCATACACATTCAAACAAAGCTTTTCGTACCAAATGAAAGTCAAACACATTCAAACAAAGCTAATTATCCACGGAAAGTTAAACACATTCAAACAAAGCTTTTTGAATCAAATGAAAGTCAAACACATTCAAACAAAGGTAATTGAATCCAATGAAAGTCAAACACATTCAAATAAAGCTTTTTAAATCAAATTTAAGTGTAATGCATTCAACAAAGCTAATTGAATCAAATTAAAGTCAAACACATTTAAACAAAGCTAATTGAATCAAATGAAAGTAAAACACATTCAAACAAAGCTTTTTGAATCAAATTAAAGTCGAATGCATTTAACAAAGCTAATTGAATCAAATGATTGTCAAATGCATTCTACAAAGCTAATTGAATCAAATGAAAGTCAAACACATTAAAACAAAGCTAATTGAATCAAATGAAAGTCAAACACATTCAAACAAACCTAATTGAATCAAATGAAAGACAAACACATTCAAACCAAGTTTTTTAAATCAAATTAAATTCTATTGCATTCAACAAAGCTAATTGAATCAAATGAAAGTCAAAAAAATTCTACAAAGCTAATTGAATCAAATGGTAGTCAAACACATTCAAACAAAGCTAATTAAATCAAATGAAAGTCAGACACATTCAAACAAAGCTAATTGAATCCAAGAAAGTATAATGCATTCAACAAAGCTAATTGAATCAAATGAAAGTCAAACAAATTCAAAAAAAGCTAATTGAATCAAATGAAAGTAAAATACATTCAAACAAAGCTTTTTGAATCAAATTAAAGTCTAATGCATTCTACAAAGCTAATTTAATCAAATGATAGGCAAACACATTCAAAGAAAGCTAATTGAATCATATAAAAGTCTAATGCATTCAACAAACCTAATTGAATCAAATGAAAGTCAAACACATTCAAACAGAGCTAATTGAATCAAATGAAAGTCAAACACATTAAAACAAAGCTTTTTAAATCAAATTAAATTATATTGCATTCAACAAAGCTAATTGAATCAAATGAAAGTCAAACAAATTCTACAAAGCTAATTGAATCAAATGATAGTCAAACACATTCAAACAAAGCTTGTTGAATCAAATTAAAGTCAAACACATTCAAACAAAGCTAATTAAATCAAATGAAAGTCAAACACATTCAAACAAAGCTAATTGAATCCAATGAAAGTATAATGCATTCAACAAATCTAATTGAATCAAATGAAAGTCAAACAAATTCAAAAAAAAGCTAATTGAATCAAATGAAAGTAAAATACATTCAAACAAAGCTTTCTGAATCATATGAAAGTCAAATGCATTCAACAAAGCTAATTGAATCAAATGAAAGTCAAATGCATTCTACAAAGCTAATTGAATCAAATGAAAGTCAAACACATTCAAATAAAGCTAATTAAATTAAATGGAAGTCAAACTCATTGAAACAAAGCTTTTTGAATTATATTGAAGTCTAATACATTCAACAAAGCTAATTGAATCAAATGAGGGTCAAATGCATTCTACAAAGCTAATTGAATCAAATGAAAGTCAAACACATCAAAACAAAGCTAATTGAATCAAATGAAAGTCAAACACATTCAAACAAAGCTAATTGAATTAAATGAAAGTCAAACACATTCAAACAAAGTTTTTTGAATCAATTGAAAGTAAAATGCATTCAACAAATCTAATTGAATCAAATGACAGTTAAACACATTCAAACAAAGCTAATTGAATTAAATGAAAGTCAAACACATTCAAACAAAGCTTTTCGTACCAAATAAAAGTCAAACACATTCAAACAAAGCTAATTATCCACGGAAAGTTAAACACATTCAAACAAAGCTTTTTAAATCAAATGAAAGTCAAACACATTCAAACAAAGGTAATTGAATCCAATGAAAGTCAAACACATTCAAATAAAGCTTTTTAAATCAAATTTAAGTGTAATGCATTCAACAAAGCTAATTGAATCAAATTAAAGTCAAACACATTCAAACAAAGCTAATTGAATCAAATGAAAATAAACACATTCAAACAAAGCTTTTTGAATCAAATTAAAGTCGAATGCATTTAACAAAGCTAATTGAATCAAATGATTGTCAAATGCATTCTACAAAGCTAATTGAATCAAATGAAAGTCAAACACATTAAAACAAAGCTAATTGAATCAAATGAAAGTCAAACACATTCAAACAAACCTAATTGAATCAAATGAAAGACAAACACATTCAAACCAAGTTTTTTAAGTCAAATTAAATTCTATTGCATTCAACAAAGCTAATTGAATCAAATGAAAGTCAAACAAATCCTACAAAGCTAATTGAATCAAATGGTAGTCAAACACATTCAAACAAAGCTAATTAAATCAAATGAAAGTCAGACACATTCAAACAAAGCTAATTGAATCCAATGAAAGTATAATGCATTCAACAAAGCTAATTGAATCAAATGAAAGTCAAACAAATTCAAAAAAAGCTAATTGAATCAAATGAAAGTAAAATACATTCAAACAAAGCTTTTTGAATCAAATTAAAGTCTAAGGCATTCTACAAAGCTAATTTAATCAAATGATAGGCAAACACATTCAAAGAAAGCTAATTGAATCATATAAAAGTCTAATGCATTCAACAAACCTAATTGAATCAAATGAAAGTCAAACACATTCAAACAAGATTTATGAATCAAATTTAATTCAAACACATTCAAATAGAGCTAATTAAATCCAATGAAAGTCAAACCCATTCCAACAAAGCTTTTTGAATAAAATTAATGTAAAATGCATTCTACAAAGCTAATTGAATCAATTGAAAATGAAACACATAAAAACAAAGCTAATTGAATCATATAAAAGTCTAATGCATTCAACAAACCTAATTGAATCAAATGAAAGTAAAACACATTCAAACAAAGCTAATTGAATCAAATGAAAGTCAAACACATTAAAACAAAGTTTTTTAAATCAAATTAAATTCTATTGCATTCAACAAAGCTAATTGAATCAAATGAAAGTCAAACAAATTCTACAAAGCTAATTGAATCAAATGATAGTCAAACACATTCAAACAAAGCTTGTTGAATCAAATTAAAGTCAAACACATTCAAACAAATCTAATTAAATCAAATGAAAGTCAAAACACATTCAAACAAAGCTAATTGAATCCAATGAAAGTATAATGCATTCAACAAATCTAATTGAATCAAATGAAAGTCAAACAAATTCAAAAAAAGCTAATTGAATCAAATGAAAGTAAAATACATTCAAACAAAGCTTTTTAAATCAAATTAAAGTCTAATGCATTCTACAAAGCTAATTTAATCAAATGATAGTCAAACACATTCAAACAAAGCTTTCTGAATCATATGAAAGTCAAATGCATTCAACAAAGCTAATTGAATCAAATGAAAGTCAAATGCATTCTACAAAGCTAATTGAATCAAATGAAAGTCAAACACATTCAAATAAAGCTAATTAAATTAAATAGAAGTCAAACTCATTGAAACAAAGCTTTTTGAATTATATTGAAGTCTAATACATTCAACAAAGCTAATTGAATCAAATGAGGGTCAAATGCATTCTACAAAGCTAATTGAATCAAATGAAAGTCAAACACATCAAACAAAGCTAATTGAATCAAATGAAAGTCAAACACATTCAAACAAAGCTAATTGAATTAAATGAAAGTCAAACACATTCAAATAAAGTTTTTTGAATCAATTGAAAGTAAAATACATTCAACAAATCTAATTGAATCAAATGAAAGTTAAACACATTCAAACAAAGCTAATTGAATTAAATGAAAGTCAAACACATTCAAACAAAGCTTTTCGTACCAAATAAAAGTCAAACACATTCAAACAAAGCTAATTATCCACGGAAAGTTAAACACATTCAAACAAAGCTTTTTGAATCAAATGAAAGTCAAACACATTCAAACAAAGGTAATTGAATCCAATGAAAGTCAAACACATTCAAATAAAGCTTTTTAAATCAAATTTAAGTGTAATGCATTCAACAAAGCTAATTGAATCAAATTAAAGTCAAACACATTTAAACAAAGCTAATTGAATCAAATGAAAGTAAAACACATTCAAACAAAGCTTTTTTGAATCAAATTAAAGTCGAATGCATTTAACAAAGCTAATTGAATCAAATGATTGTCAAATGCATTCTACAAAGCTAATTGAATCAAATGAAAGTCAAACACATTAAAACAAAGCTAATTGAATCAAATGAAAGTCAGACACATTCAAACAAACCTAATTGAATCAAATGAAAGACAAACACATTCAAACCAAGTTTTTTAAATCAAATTAAATTCTATTGCATTCAACAAAGCTAATTGAATCAAATGAAAGTCAAACAAATTCTACAAAGCTAATTGAATCAAATGGTAGTCAAACACATTCAAACAAAGCTAATTAAATCAAATGAAAGTCAGACACATTCAAACAAAGCTAATTGAATCCAATGAAAGTATAAAGCATTCAACAAAGCTAATTGAATCAAATGAAAGTCAAACAAATTCAAAAAAAGCTAATTGAATCAAATGAAAGTAAAATACATTCAAACAAAGCTTTTTGAATCAAATTAAAGTAAAACACATTCAAACAAAGCTAATTAAATCAAATGAAAGTCAAACACATTAAAATAAAGCTAATTGAATCCAATGAAAGTATAATGCATTCAACAAATCTAATTGAATCAAATGAAAGTCAAACAAATTCAAAAAAAGCTAATTGAATCAAATGAAAGTAAAATACATTCAAACAAAGCTTTTTCAATCAAATTAAAGTCTAATGCATTCTACAAAGCTAATTTAATCAAATGATAGGCAAACACATTCAAAGAAAGCTAATTGAATCATATAAAAGTCTAATGCATTCAACAAACCTAATTGAATCAAATGAAAGTCAAACACATTCAAACAAAGCTAATTGAATCAAATGAAAGTCAAACACATTAAAACAAAGCTTTTTAAATCAAATTAAATTATATTGCATTCAACAAAGCTAATTGAATCAAATGAAAGTCAAACAAATTCTACAAAGCTAATTGAATCAAATGATAGTCAAACACATTCAAACAAAGCTTGTTGAATCAAATTAAAGTCAAACACATTCAAACAAAGCTAATTAAATCAAATGAAAGTCAAACACATTCAAACAAAGCTAATTGAATCCAATGAAAGTATAATGCATTCAACAAATCTAATTGAATCAAATGAAAGTCAAACAAATTCAAAAAAAAGCTAATTGAATCAAATGAAAGTAAAATACATTCAAACAAAGCTTTCTGAATCATAAAAGTCAAATGCATTCAACAAAGCTAATTGAATCAAATGAAAGTCAAATGCATTCTACAAAGCTAATTGAATCAAATGAAAGTCAAACACATTCAAATAAAGCTAATTAAATTAAATGGAAGTCAAACTCATTGAAACAAAGCTTTTGAATTATATTGAAGTCTAATTTCAACAAAGCTAATTGAATCAAATGAGGGTCAAATGCATTCTACAAAGCTAATTGAATCAAATGAAAGTCAAACACATCAAAACAAAGCTAATTGAATCAAATGAAAGTCAAACACATTCAAACAAAGCTAATTGAATTAAATGAAAGTCAAACACATTCAAACAAAGCTTTTCGTACCAAATAAAAGTCAAACACATTCAAACAAAGCTAATTATCCACGTAAAGTTAAACACATTCAAACAAAGCTTTTTGAATCAAATGAAAGTCAAACACATTCAAACAAAGGTAATTGAATCCAATGAAAGTCAAACACATTCAAATAAAGCTTTTTAAATCAAATTTAAGTGTAATGCATTCAACAAAGCTAATTGAATCAAATTAAAGTCAAACACATTTAAACAAAGCTAATTGAATCAAATGAAAGTAAAACACATTCAAACAAAGCTTTTTGAATCAAATTAAAGTCGAATGCATTTAACAAAGCTAATTGAATCAAATGATTGTCAAATGCATTCTACAAAGCTAATTGAATCAAATGAAAGTCAAACACATTAAAACAAAGCTAATTGAATCAAATGAAAGTCAAACACATTCAAACAAACCTAATTGAATCAAATGAAAGACAAACACATTCAAACCAAGTTTTTTAAATCAAATTAAATTCTATTGCATTCAACAAAGCTAATTGAATCAAATGAAAATCAAAAAAATTCTACAAAGCTAATTGAATCAAATGGTAGTCAAACACATTCAAACAAAGCTAATTAAATCAAATGAAAGTCAGACACATTCAAACAAAGCTAATTGAATCCAATGAAAGTATAATGCATTCAACAAAGCTAATTGAATCAAATGAAAGTCAAACAAATTCAAAAAAAGCTAATTGAATCAAATGAAAGTAAAATACATTCAAACAAAGCTTTTTGAATCAAATTAAAGTCTAATGCATTCTACAAAGCTAATTTAATCAAATGATAGGCAAACACATTCAAAGAAAGCTAATTGAATCATATAAAAGTCTAATGCATTCAACAAACCTAATTGAATCAAATGAAAGTCAAACACATTCAAACAAGATTTGAATCAAATAAGTCAAACACATTCAAAACAAAGCTAATTTATGAATCAAATTCAAAGTTAATAATTTGCATTCTAACAAAGCTAATTGTGAATTCAAATGAAAAATCAATATTGAACATATATCTAACAAAAGACCTAATTGAATCAAATGAAGTCAAACACATTCAAACAAAGCTTTTGAATCAAATTGAAAGTCAAACACATTCAAACAAAGCTTTTAAATCAAATTAAAGTCAACACATTCAAACAAAGCTAATTGAATCTAATGAAAGTAAACATTCACAAATCTAATTGAATCAAATGAAAGTCAAACAAATTCAAAAAAAGCTAATTGAATCCAATGAAAAGTAAAATACATTCAAACAAAGCTTTTAAATCAAATAAAGTAAATGCATTCAACAAAGCTAATTTAATCAAATACAGTCAAATACATTCAAACAAAGCTTTCTGAATCATATGAAAGTCAAATGCATTCAACAAAGCTAATTAAATCAAATGAAAGTCAAATGCATTCTACAAAGCTAATTGAATCAAATGAAAGTCAAACACATTCAAATAAAGCTAATTAAATTAAATGGAAGTCAAACTCATTGAAACAAAGCTTTTTGAATTATATTGAAGTCTAATACATTCAACAAAGCTAATTGAATCAAATGAGGGTCAAATGCATTCTACAAAGCTAATTGAATCAAATGAAAGTCAAACACATCAAAACAAAGCTAATTGAATCAAATGAAAGTCAAACACATTCAAACAAAGCTAATTGAATTAAATGAAAGTCAAACACATTCAAACAAAGTTTTTTGAATCAATTGAAAGTAAAATGCATTCAACAAATCTAATTGAATCAAATGAAAGTTAAACACATTCAAACAAAGCTAATTGAATTAAATGAAAGTCAAACACATTCAAACAAAAGCTTTTCGTACCAAATAAAAGTCAAACACATTCAAACAAAGCTAATTATCCACGGAAACATTAAACACATTCAAACAAAGCTTTTTGAATCAAATGAAAGTCAAACACATTCAAACAAAGGTAATTGAATCCAATGAAAGTCAAACACATTCAAATAAAGCTTTTTAAATCAAATTAAAGTGTAATGCATTCAACAAAGCTAATTGAATCAAATTAAAGTCAAACACATTCAAACAAAGCTAATTGAATCAAATGAAAGTAAAACACATTCAAACAAAGCTTTTTGAATCAAATTAAAGTCTGAATGCATTTAACAAAGCAAATTGAATCAAATGATTCTCAAATGCATTCTACAAAGGTAATTGAATCAAATGAAAGTCAAACACATTAAAACAAAGCTAATTGAATCAAATGAAAGTCAAACACATTCAAACAAACCTAATTGAATCAAATGAATGTCAAACACATTTCAAACCAAGTTTTTTGATCAAATTAAAGTCAATGCATTCAACAAAGCTAATTGAATCAAACGAAAGTCAAATGCATTCTACAAAGCTAATGAATCAAATGAAAGTTAAACAATTCTAACAAAGCTAATTGAATCCAATGAATGTCAAAACATTCAAAAAAGATTTTTAAATCAAATTAAAGTCTTATGGATTTGACAAAGGTAATTCAATCAATTAAAGTCAACACATTCAACAAAGTTTGAATCAAATGTAAGTCAAACACAATCAAACAGAGCTAATTAAATCAAATAAAGTCAACCCATTCAAACAAAGCTTTTTGAATAAAATTAAGGTCAAACGCATTCGTACAAAGCTAATTAAATCAATTTAAAGTCAAACACATTCAAACAAAGCTAATTGGATTCAAATAAATGTAAATGCACTTCAACAAAGCTAATTAAATGAAATGAAAGTCAAAACACATTCAAACAAAGCTTTTTTGAATCAAATTAAAGTCAAATGCATTCAAACAAAGCTAATTGAATCAAACAAAAGTCGAATGCATTCTAACAAAGCTAATTGAATCAAATGAAAGGTTAACAATTTCAAACAAAGCTAATTGAATCCAATGAAAGTTAAACACATTCAAACAAAGCTTTTTGAATCAAATGAAAAGTTCAAACACATTCAAACAAAGCTAATTGAATCCAATGAAAGTCAAACACATTCAAATAAAGCTTTTTTAAATCAAATTAAAGTCTAAATGCATTCAAACAAAGCTAATTGAATCAAATGAAAGTCAAACACATTCAAACAAGACATATGAATCAAATTTAAAGTCAAACACATTCAATCAAAGCAATTAAATCAAATTAAATCAAACCCATTCAAACAAAGGTTTTTGAAAAATAATAACACATTGACAAATGCATTCTAACAAAAATACATGATCAAATTGAAAGTGAAACACATTCAAACAAAGCTAATTGAATCCAATGAAAGTCTAATGTAATTCAACAAACCTAATTGAATCAAATGAAAGTCAAACAGATTCAAACAAAGCTAATTGAATCAAATGAAAGTCAAACACATTCAAATAAAGCTTTTTAAATCAAATTTAAGTCTAATGCATTCAACAAAGCTAATTGAATCAAATGAAAGTCAAACACAATCAAACAAAGCTTATTTAAAAATGAAAGTAAAACACATTCAAACAACGCTTTTTGAATCACATTAAAGTCTAATGCATTTAACAAAGCTAATTGAATCAAATGAAAGTCAAACACATTAAAACAAGCTTTTTAAATCAAATTAAATGCATTCAACAAAGCTAATTGAATCAAATGAAAGTCAAACAAATTCTACAAAGCTAATTGAATCAAATGATAGTCAAACACATTCAAACAAAGCTTGTTGAATCAAATTAAAGTCAATCATTCAAACAAAGCTAATTAAATCAAATGAAAGTCAAACACATTCAAACAAAGCTAATTGAATCCAATGCATTCAACAAATCTAATTGAATCAAATGAAAGTCAAACACATTCAAACCAAGTTTTTGAGTCAAATTAATGTCAAATGCATTCAACAAAGCTAATTGAATCAAACAAAGTCAAAATGCATTCTTCAAAGCTAATAGAAATCAAATGAAAGTTAAACACATTCAAACAAAGCTTAATTGAATCCAATGAAAGTCAAACACATTCAAGCTTTAAAATAAAATTAAAGTTTGTAATGCATTTCAACAAAGGTAATTGAATCAAATTAAAGTTTAAACACATTCAAACAAGACTTATGAATCAAAATTTACAGTCAAATAAACCCAATCAAAACAGAGCTAATTAAATCAAATTAAAGTCAAACCCATTCAAACAAAGCTATTGAATCCAATGAAAGTCTAAATATATTCAACAATCCTAATTGAATCAAATAAAAGTCAAACACATTCAAACAAAGCTACTTGAATCAAATTAAAGTCAAACACATTCAAACAAAGCTAATTTGTATCAAATTAAAGTCAAACACATTCAAACAAAGCTAATTATACCACGGAAAGTTAAACACATTCAAACAAAGCTTTTTGAATCAAATAAAGTCAAAATGCATTCAACAAAGCTAATTGAATCTAATGAAAGTCAAACACATTCAAATAAAGCATTTTGAATCAAATTAAAGTCTTATGCCATTCAACAAAGCTAATTAAATCAAATGAAAGCTCAAACACATTCAATCAAAGCTAATTGAATCAAATGAGAAAGTCAAACATATTTAAAAAAAAGCTAATTGAATCAAATTAAAGTCAAACACATTCAAACAAAGCTAATTGAATCCAATGAAAATCAAACACATTCAAATAAAGCTTTTTAAATCAAATTAAAGTTCTAATGCATTCAACAAAGCTAATTGAATCAAATGAAAGTCAAACACATTCAAACAAGATTTATGAATTAAATTTAATTCAAACACATTCAAACAGAGCTAATTAAATCCAATGAAAAGTCAAAACCCATTCAAACAAAGCTTTTTGATTAAAATGAATGTAAAATGCATTCTACAAAGCTAATTGAATCAATTGAAAATGAAACACATAAAAAAAGCTAATTGAATCATATAAAAGTCTAATGCATTCAACAAACCTAATTGAATCAAATGAAAGTCAAACACATTCAAACAAAGCTAATTGAATCAAATGAAAGTCAACCACATTAAAACAAAGCTTTTTAAATCAAATTAAATTCTATTGCATTCAACAAAGCTAATTGAATCAAATGAAAGTCAAACAAATTCTACAAAGCTAATTGAATCAAATGATAGTCAAACACATTCAAACAAAGCTTGTTGAATCAAATTAAAGTCAAACACATTCAAACAAAGCTAATTAAATCAAATGAAAGTCAAACACATTCAACAAACCTAATTGAATCAAACGAAAGTCTAACACATTAAACAAAGTTTTTGAGTCAAATTAAAGTCAAATGCATTCAACAAAGCTAATTGAATCAAAAAAGTCAAATGCATTCTACAAAGCTAATAGAATCAAATGAAAGTTAAACACATTCTAACAAAGCTAATTGAATCTAATGAAAGTCAAACACCTTCAAATAAAGCTATTTAATCAAATTAAAGTCTAATGCATTCAACAAAGGTAATTGAAAAAAAATAAAAGTCAAACACATTCAAACAAGACTTATGAATCAAATTTAAGTCAAACACAATCAAACAGAGCTAATTAAATCAAATTAAAGTCAAACCCATTCAAACAAAGCTTTTTGAATAAAATTAATGTCAAATGCATTCTACAAAGCTAATTAAATCAATTAAAAGTGAAACACATTCAAACAAAGCTAATTGATCAAATGAAAGTCAAACACATTCAAACAAAGCTAATTGAATCAAATGAAAGTCAAATGCATTCTACAAAGCTAATTAAATCAAATGAAAGTCAAACACATTCAAACAAAGCTAATTGAATCAATGAAAGTGCATTCAATAATGCTAATTGAATCAAATGAAAGTCAAACAAATTCAAAAAAAAGCTAATTGAATCAAATGAAAGTAAAATACATTCAAACAAAGCTTTTTGAATCAAATTAAAGTCTAATGCATTCTACAAAGCTAATTTAATCAAATGATAATAAAACATTCAAACAAAGCTTTTTGAATCAAATTAAAGTCGAATGCATTTAACAAAGCTAATTGAATCAAATGATTGTCAAATGCATTCTACAAAGCTAATTGAATCAAATGAAAGTCAAACACATTCAAACAAAGCTTTTTAAATTAAATTAAATTCTATTGCATTCAACAAAGCTAATTGAATCAAATGAAAGTCAAACAAATTCTACAAGCTAATTGAATTAAATGATAGTCAAACACATTCAAACAAAGCTTGTTGAATCAAATTAAAGTCAAACACATTCAAACAAATCTAATTAAATCAAATAAAAGTCAAACACATTCAAACATAGCTAATTGAATCCAATGAAAGTATAATGCATTCAACAAATCTAATTGAATCAAATGAAAGTCAAACAAATTCAAAAAAAACTAATTGAATCAATTGAAAGTAAAATACATTCAAACAAAGCTTTTTGAATCAAATTAAAGTCTAATGCATTCTACAAAGCTAATTTAATCAAATGATAGTCAAACACATTCAAACAAAGCTTTTTGAATCATATAAAAGTCAAATGCATTCAACAAAGCTAATTGAATCAAATGAAAGTCAAATGCATTCTACAAAGCTAATTGAATCAAATAAAGTCAAACACATTCAAATAAAGCTAATTAAATTAAATGGAAGTCAAACACATTCAAACAAAGCTTTTTGAATTATATTGAAGTCTAATACATTCAACAAAGCTAATTGAATCAAATGAACAAATGCATTCTACAAAGCTAATTGAATCAAATGAAAGTCAAACACATCAAAACAAAGCTAATTGAATCAAATGAAAGTCAAACACATTCAAACAAAGCTAATTGAATTAAATGAAAGTCAAACACATTCAAAAAAGTTTTTTGAATCAATTGAAAGTAAAATGCATTCAACAAATCTAATTGAATCAAATGAAATTTAAACACATTCAAACAAAGCTAATTGAATTAAATGAAAGTCAAACACATTCAAACAAAGCTTTTCGTACAAATAAAAGTCAAACACATTCAAACAAAGCTAATTATCCACGGAAAGTTAAACACATTCAAACAAAGCTTTTTGAATCAAATGAAAGTCAAACACATTCAAACAAAGGTAATTGAATCCAATGAAAGTCAACACATTCAAATAAAGCTTTTTAAATCAAATTAAAGTGTAATGCATTCAACAAAGCTAATTGAATCAAATTAAAGTCAAACACATTCAAACAAAGCTAATTGAATCAAATGAAAGTAAAACACAATCAAACAAAGCTTTTTGAATCAAATTAAAGTCGAATGCATTTAACAAAGCTAATTGAATCAAATGATTGTCAAATGCATTCTACAAAGCTAATTGAATCAAATGAAAGTCAAACACATTAAAACAAAGCTAATTGAATCAAATGAAAATCAAACACATTCAAACAAACCTAATTGAATCAAATGAAAGACAAACACATTCAAACCAAGTTTTTTAAATCAAATTAAATTCTTTGCATTCAACAAAGCTAATTGAATCAAATGAAAGTCAAACAAATTCTACAAAGCTAATTGAATCAAATGGTAGTCAAACACATTCAAACAAGCTAATTAAATCAAATGAAAGTCAGACACATTCAAACAAAGCTAATTGAATCCAATGAAAGTATAATGCATTCAACAAAGCTAATTGAATCAAATGAAAGTCAAACAAATTCAAAAAAGCTAATTGAATCAAATGAAAGTAAAATACATTCAAACAAAGCTTTTTGAATCAAATTAAAGTCTAATTTCTACAAAGCTAATTTAATCAAATGATAGGCAAACACATTCAAAGAAAGCTAATTGAATCATATAAAAGTCTAATGCATTCAACAAAGCTAATTCAATCAAATGAAAGTGAAACACATTCAAACAAGATTTATGAATCAAATTTAATTCAAAACATTCAAACAGAGCTAATTAAATCCAATGAAAGGTAAACCCATTCAAACAAAGCTTTTTGAATAAAATTAATGTAAAATGCATTCTACAAAGCTAATTGAATCAATTGAAAATGAAACACATAAAAACAAAGCTAATTGAATCATATAAAAGTCTAATGCATTCAACAAACCTAATTGAATCAAATGAAAGTCAAACACATTCAAACAAAGCTAATTGAATCAAATGAAAGTCAAACACATTAAAACAAAGCTTTTTAAATCAAATTAAATTCTATTGCATTCAACAAAGCTAATTGAATCAAATGAAAGTCAAACAAATTCTACAAAGCTAATTGAATCAAATGATAGTCAAACACATTCAAACAAAGCTTGTTGAATCAAATTAAAGTCAAACACATTCAAACAAAGCTAATTAAATCAAATGAAAGTCAAACACATTCAAATAAAGCTAATTGAATCCAATGAAAGTATAATGCATTCAACAAATCTAATTGAATCAAATGAAAGTCAAACAAATTCAAAAAAAGCTAATTGAATCAAATGAAAGTAAAATACATTCAAACAAAGCTTTTTAAATCAAATTAAAGTATAATGCATTTTACAAAGCTAATTTAATCAAATGATAGTCAAACACATTCAAACAAAGCTTTCTGAATCATATGAAAGTCAAATGCATTCAACAAAGCTAATTGAATCAAATGAAAGTCAAATGCATTCTACAAAGCTAATTGAATCAAATGAAAGTCAAACACATTCAAATAAAGCGAATTAAATTAAATGGAAGTCAAACACATTCAAACAAAGCTTTTTGAATTATATTGAAGTCTAATACATTCAACAAAGCTAATTGAATCAAATGAGGGTCAAATGCATTCTACAAAGCTAATTGAATCAAATGAAAGTCAAACACATCAAAACAAAGCTAATTGAATCAAATGAAAGTCAAACATTCAAACAAAGCTAATTGAATTAAATGAAAGTCAAACACATTCAAACAAAATCAAAGTAAATGCATTCACAAACACATTCAACAAAGCTAATTCAAACACATTCAAACAAAGCTTTTACCAAATAAAAGTCAAACACATTCAAACAAAGCTAATTATCCACGGAAAGTTAAACACATTCAAACAAAGCTTTTTGAATCAAATGAAAGTCAAACACATTCAAACAAAGGTAATTGAATCCAATGAAAGTCAAACACAAATAAATAAAGCTTTTTAAATCAAATTAAAGTGTAATGCATTCAACAAAGCTAATTGAATCAAATTAAAGTCAAACACATTCAAACAAAGCTAATTGAATCAAATGAAAGTAAAACACATTCAAACAAAGCTTTTTGAATCAAATTAAAGTCTAATGCATTTAACAAAGCTAATTGAATCAAATGATTCTCAAATGCATTCTACAAAGGTAATTGAATCAAATGAAAGTCAAACACATTAAAACAAAGCTAATTGAATCATGAAAGGCAAACACATTCAAACAAACCTAATTGAATCAAATGAATGTCAAACACATTTAAACAAAGTTTTTGAGTCAAATTAAAGTCAAATGCATTCAACAAAGCTAATTGAATCAAACGAAAGTCAAATGCATTCTACAAAGCTAATAGAATCAAATGAAAGTTAAACACATTCTAACAAAGCTAATTGAATCCAATGAATGTCAAACATTCAAAAAAGCTAATTGAATCATATAAAAGTCTAATGCATTTAACAAACCTAATTGAATCAAATGAAAGTCAAACACATTCAAACAAAGCTAATTGAATCAAATGAAAGTCAAACACATTAAAACAAAGCTTTTTAAATTAAATTAAATTCTATTGCATTCAACAAAGCTAATTGAATCAAATGAAAGTCAAACAAATTCTACAAAGCTAATTGAATCAAATGATAGTCAAACACATTCAAACAAAGCTTGTTGAATCAAATTAAAGTCAAACACATTCAAACAAAGCTAATTAAATCAAATAAAAGTCAAACACATTCAAACAAAGCTAATTGAATCCAATGAAAGTATAATGCATTCAACAAATCTAATTGAATCAAATGAAAGTCAAACAAATTCAAAAAAAGCTAATTGAATCAAATGAAAGTAAAACATTCAAACAAAGCTTTTTGAATCAAATTAAAGTCTAATGCATTCTACAAAGCTAATTTAATCAAATGATAGTCAAACACATTCAAACAAAGCTTTTTGAATCATATGAAAGTCAAATGCATTCAACAAAGCTAATTGAATCAAATGAAAGTCAAATGCATTCTACAAAGCTAATTGAATCAAATGAAAGTCAAACACATTCAAATAAAGCTAATTAAATTAAATGGAAGTCAAACTCATTGAAACAAAGCTTTTTGAATTATATTGAAGTCTAATACATCCAACAAAGCTAATTAAATCAAATGAGGGTCAAATGCATTCTACAAAGCTAATTGAATCAAATGAAAGTCAAACACATCAAAACAAAGCTAATTGAATCAAATGAAAGTCAAACACATTCAAACAAGCTAATTGAATTAAATGAAAGTCAAACACATTCAAAAAGTTTTTTGAATCAATTGAAAGTAAAATGCATTCAACAAATCTAATTGAATCAAATGAAAGTTAAACACATTCAAACAAAGCTAATTGAATTAATTGAAAGTGAAACACATTCAAACAAAGCTAATTGAATCCAATGAAAGTCTAATGTATTCAACAAAGCTAATTGAATCAAATGAAAGTCAAACATATTAAAAAAGCTAATTGAATCAAATTAAAGTCAAACACATTCAAACAAAGCTAATTGAATCCAATGAAAATCAAACACATTCAAATAAATCTTTTTAAATCAAATTAAAGTCTAATGCATTCAACAAAGCTAATTGAATCAAATGAAAGTCAAACACATTCAAACAAGATTTATGAATTAATTTTAATTCAAACACATTCAAACAGAGCTAATTAAATCCAATGAAAGTCAAACCCATTCAAACAAAGCTTTTTGAATAAAATGAATGTAAAATGCATTCTACAAAGCTAATTGAATCAATTGAAAATGAAACACATAAAAACAAAGCTAATTGAATCATATAAAAGTCTAATGCATTCAACAAACCTAATTGAATCAAAAAAGTCAAACACATTCAACAAAGCTAATTGAATCAAATGAAAGTCAAACACATTAAAACAAAGCTTTTTAAATCAAATTAAATTCTATTGCATTCAACAAAGCTAATTGAATCAAATGAAAGTCAAACAAATTCTACAAAGCTAATTGAATCAAATGATAGTCAAACACATTCAAACAAAGCTTGTTGAATCAAATTAAAGTCAAACACATTCAAACAAACTAATTAAATCAAATGAAAGTCAAACATTCAAACAAAGCTAATTGAATCCAATGAAGTATAATGCATTCAACAAAGCTAATTGAATCAAATGAAAGTCAAACAAATTCAAAAAAAGCTAATTGAATCAAATTAAAGTAAAATACATTCAAACAAAGCTTTTTGAATCAAATTAAAGTCTAATGCATTCTACAAAGCTAATTTAATCAAATGACACATTCAACAAGCTAATTGAATCATATAAAAGTCTAATGCATTTTAATTGAATCAAATGAAAGTCAAACACATTCAAACAAAGCTAATTGAATCAAATAAAAGTCAAACACATTAAAAAAAGCTTTTTAAATTAAATTAAATTCTATTGCATTCAACAAAGCTAATTGAATCAAATGAAAGTCAAACAAATTCTACAAAGCTAATTGAATCAAATGATAGTCAAACACATTCAAACAAAGCTTGTTGAATCAAATTAAAGTCAAACACATTCAAACAAAGCTAATTAAATCAAATAAAAGTCAAACACATTCAAACAAAGCTAATTGAATCCAATGAAAGTATAATGCATTCAACAAATCTAATTGAATCAAATGAAAGTCAAACAAATTCAAAAAAAGCTAATTGAATCAAATGAAAGTAAAATACATTCAACAAAGCTTTTTGAATCAAATTAAAGTCTAATGCATTCTACAAAGCTAATTAATCAAATGATAGTCAAACACATTCAAACAAAGCTTTTTGAATCATATGAAAGTCAAATGCATTCAACAAAGCTAATTGAATCAAATGAAAGTCAAATGCATTCTACAAAGCTAATTGAATCAAATGAAAGTCAAACACATTCAAATAAAGCTAATTAAATTAAATGGAAGTCAAACTCATTGAAACAAAGCTTTTTGAATTATATTGAAGTCTAATACATTCAACAAAGCTAATTGAATCAAATGAGGGTCAAATGCATTCTACAAAGCTAATTGAATCAAATGAAAGTTCAAAACAAAGCTAATTGAATCAAATGAATCAAACATTCAAACAAAGCTAATTGAATTAAATGAAAGTCAAACACATTCAAACAAAGTTTTTTGAATCAATTGAAAGTAAATGCATTCAACAAATCTAATTGAATCAAATGAAAGTTAAACACATTCAAACAAGCTAATTGAATTAATTGAAAGTGAAACACATTCAAACAAAGCTAATTGAATCCAATGAAAGTCTAATGTATTCAACAAACCTAATTGAATCAAATGAAAGTCAAACATATTAAAAAGCTAATTGAATAAAATTAAAGTCAAACACATTCAAACAAAGCTAATTGAATCCAATGAAAATCAAAACATTCAAGTAAAGCTTTTTAAATCAAATTAAAGTCTAATGCATTCAACAAAGCTAATTGAATCAAATGAAAGTCAAACACATTCAAACAAGATTTATGAATTAAATTTAATTCAAACACATTCAAACAGAGCTAATTAAATCCAATGAAAGTCAAACCCATTCAAACAAAGCTTTTTGAATAAAATTGTAAAATGCATTATACAAAGCTAATTAAATCAATTGAAAATGAAACACATAAAAACAAAGCTAATTGAATCATATAAAAGTCTAATGCATTCAACAAACCTAATTGAATCAAATGAAAGTCAAACACATTCAAACAAAGCTAATTGAATCAAATGAAAGTCAAACACATTAAAAAAAGCTTTTTAAATCAAATTAAATTCTATTGCATTCAACAAGCTAATTGAATCAAATGAAAGTCAAACAAATTCTACAAAGCTAATTGAATCAAATGATAGTCAAACACATTCAAACAAAGCTTGTTGAATCAAATTAAAGTCAAACACATTCAAAAAACTAATTAAATCAAATGAAAGTCAAACACATTCAAACAAAGCTAATTGAATCCAATGAAAGTATAATGCATTCAACAAAGCTAATTGAATCAAACAAATTCAAAAAAAGCTAATTGAATCAAATTAAAGTAAAATACTTTCAAACAAAGCTTTTTGAATCAAATTAAAGTCTAATGCATTCTACAAAGCTAATTTAATCAAATGATAGTCAAACACATTCAAACAAAGCTAATTGAATCATATAAAAGTCTAATGCATTTAACAAACCTAATTGAATCAAATGAAAGTCAAACACATTCAAACAAAGCTAATTGAATCAAATGAAAGTCAAACATTAAAACAAAGCTTTTTAAATTAAATTAAATTCTATTGCATTCAACAAAGCTAATTGAATCAAATGAAAGTCAAACAAATTCTACAAAGCTAATTGAATCAAATGATAGTCAAACACATTCAACAAAGCTTGTTGAATCAAATTAAAGTCAAACACATTCAAACAAAGCTAATTAAATCAAATAAAAGTCAAACACATTCAAACAAAGCTAATTGAATCCAATGAAAGTATAATGCATTCAACAAATCTAATTGAATCAAATGAAAGTCAAACAAATTCAAAAAAAGCTAATTGAATCAAATGAAAGTAAAATACATTCAAACAAAGCTTTTTGAATCAAATTAAAGTCTAATGCATTCTACAAAGCTAATTTAATCAAATGATAGTCAAACACATTCAAACAAAGCTTTTTGAATCATATGAAAGTCAAATGCATTCAACAAAGCTAACTGAATCAAATGAAAGTCAAATGCATTCTACAAAGCTAATTGAATCAAATGAAAGTCAAACACATTCAAATAAAGCTAATTAAATTAAATGGAAGTCAAACTCATTGAAACAAAGCTTTTTGAATTATTTGAAGTCTAATACATTCAACAAAGCTAATTGAATCAAATGAGGGTCAAATGCATTCTACAAAGCTAATTGAATCAAATGAAAGTCAAACACATCAAAACAAAGCTAATTGAATCAAATGAAAGTCAAACACATTCAAACAAAGTTATGAATCAAATTTAACTCAAACACAATCAAACAGAGCTAATTAAATCAAATTAAAGTCAAACCCATTCAACAAAGCTTCTTGAATAAAATTAAGGTCAAACGCATTGTACAAAGCTAATTAAATCAATTAAAAGTGAAACACATTCAAACAAAGCTAATTGGATCAAATGAATGTCAAATGCATTCTACAAAGCTAATTAAATGAAATGAAAGTCAAACACATTCAAACAAAGCTTTTTGAATCAAATTAAAGTCAAATGCATTCAACAAAGCTAATTGAATCAAACAAAGTCAATGCATTCTAACAAAGCTAATTGAATCAAATGAAAGGTTAACACATTCAAACAAAGCTAATTGAATCAATGAAAGTTAAACACATTCAAACAAAGCTTTTTGAATCAAATGAAAGTCAAACACATTCAAACAAAGCTAATTGAATCCAATGAAAGTCAAACACATTCAAATAAAGCTTTTTAAATCAAATTAAAGTCTAATGCTTTCAACAAAGCTAATTGAATCAAATGAAAGTCAAACACATTCAAACAAGACATATGAATCAAATTTAAGTCAAACACATTCAATCAAAGCTAATAAAATCAAATTAAATTCAAACCCATTCAAACAAAGGTTTTTGAAAAAAATAAATGACAAATGCATTCTACAAAAATACATGATCAATTGAAAGTGAAACACATTCAAACAAAGCTAATTGAATCCAATGAAAGTCTAATGTATTCAACAAACCTAATTGAATCAAATGAAAGTCAAACAGATTCAAACAAAGCTAATTGAATCAAATGAAAGTCAAACACATTCAAATAAAGCTTTTTAAATCAAATTAAAGTCTAATGCATTCAACAAAGCTAATTGAATCAAATGAAAGTCAGACACATTCAAACAAAGCTAATTGAATCAATGAAAGTATAATGCATTCAACAAAGCTAATTGAATCAAATGAAAGTCAAACAAATTCAAAAAAAGCTAATTGAATCAAATGAAGTAAAATACATTCAAACAAAAGCTTTTTGAATCAAATTAAAGTCTAATGCATTCTACAAAGCTAATTTAATCAAATGATAGGCAAACACATTCAAAGAAGCTAATTGAAACATATAAAAGTCTAATGCATTCAACAAAGCTAATTGAATAAAATGAAAGTCAAACACATTCAAACAAGATTTATGAATCAAATTTAATTCAAACACATTCAAACAAAGCTAATTAAATCCAATGAAAGGTAAACCCATTCAAACAAAGCTTTTTGAATAAAATTAATGTAAAATGCATTCTACAAAGATAATTGAATGAATTGAAAATGAAACACATAAAAAACAAAGCTAATTGAATCATATAAAAGTCTAATGCATTCAATAAACCTAATTGAATCAAATGAAAGTCAAACACATTCAAACAAAGATAATTGAATCAAATGAAAGTCAAACACATTAAAACAAAAATTTTTTAAATCAAATTAAATTCTATTGCATTCAACAAAGCTAATTGAATCTAATGAAAGTCAAACAAATTCTACAAAGCTAATTGAATCAAATGAAAGTCAAACAAATTCAAAAAAAGCTAATTGAATCCAATGAAAGTAAAATACATTCAAACAAAGCTTTTAAAATCAAATTAAAGTATAATGCATTCTACAAAGCTAATTTAATCAAATGACAGTCAAACACATTCAAACAAAGCTTTCTGAATCATATGAAAGTCAAATGCATTCAACAAAGCTAATTGAATCAAATGAAAGTCAAATGCATTCTACAAAGCTAATTGAATCAAATGAGAGTCAAACACATTCAAATAAAGCTAATTAAATTAAATAGAAGTCAAACTCATTGAAACAAAGCTTTTTGAATTATATTGAAGTCTAATACATTCAACAAAGCTAATTGAATCAAATGAGGGTCAAATGCATTCTACAAAGCTAATTGAATCAAATGAAAGTCAAACACATCAAAACAAAGCTAATTGAATCAAATGAAAGTCAAACACATTCAAACAAAGCTAATTGAATTAAATGAAAGTCAAACATTCAAAACAAAGTTTTTTGAATCAATTGAAAGTAAAATGCATTCAACAGATCTAATTGAATCAAATGAAAGTTAAACACATTCAAACAAAGCTAATTGAATTAAATGAAAGTCAAACACATTCAAACAAAGCTTTTCGTACCAAATAAAAGTCAAACACATTCAAACAAAGCTAATTATCCACGGAAAGTTAAACACATTCAAACAAAGCTTTTTAAATCAAATGAAAGTCAAACACATTCAAACAAAGGTAATTGAATCCAATGAAAGTCAAACACATTCAAATAAAGCTTTTTAAATCAAATTAAAGTGTAATGCATTCAACAAAGCTAATTGAATCAAATTAAAGTCAAACACATTCAAACAAAGCTAATTGAATAAAATGAAAGCCAATGCATTCAACAATGCTAATTGAATCAAATGAAAGTAAACACATTCAAACAAAGCTAATTGAATCAAATGAAAGTCAACTCATCAAAACAAAGCTAATTGAATCAAATGAAAGTCAAACACATTCAAACAACCTAATTGATCAAATGAAAGTCAAACACATTAAAACAAAGTTTTTGAGTCAAATTAAATTCAAATGCATCCAACAAAGCTAATTGAATCAAACGAAAGTCAAATGCATTCTACAAAGCTAATAGAATCAAATGAAAGTTACACATTCTAACAAAGCTAATTGAATCAAATGAAAGTAAAACACATTCAAACAAAGCTTTTTGAAACAAATTAAAGTCTAATGCATAATGATTCTCAAATGCATTCTACAAAGGTAATTGAATCAAATGAAAGTCAAACACATTAAAACAAAGCTAATTGAATCATGAAAGTCAAACACATTCAAACAAACCTAATTGAATCAAATGAATGTCAAACACATTTAAACAATGTTTTTGAGTCAAATTAAAGTCAAATGCATTCAACAAAGCTAATTGAATCAAACGAAAGTCAAATGCATTCTACAAAGCTAATAGAATCAAATGAAAGTTAAACACATTCTAAACAAAGCTAATTGAATCCAATGAATGTCAAAACATTCAAATAAAGATTTTAAAATCAAATTAAAGTCTAATGGATTTGACAAAGGTAATTCAATCAAATTAAAGTCAAACACATTCAAACAAGAGTTATGAATCAAATTTAAGTCAAACACAATCAAACAGAGCTAATTAAATCAAATTAAAGTCAACCCATTCAAACAAAGCTTTTTGAATAAAATTAAGGTCAAACGCATTGTACAAAGCTAATTAAATCAATTAAAAGTGAAACACATTCAAACAAAGCTAATTGGATCAAATAAATGTCAAATGCATTCTACAAAGCTAATTAAATGAAATGAAAGTCAAACACATTCAAACAAAGCTTTTTGAATCAAATTAAAGTCAAATGCATTCAACAAAGCTAATTGAATCAAACAAAAGTCGAATGCATTCTACAAAGCTAATTGAATCAAATGAAAGGTTAACACATTCAAACAAAGCTAATTGAATCCAATGAAAGTTAAACACATTCAAACAAAGCTTTTTGAATCAAATGAAAGTCAAACACATTCAAACAAAGCTAATTGAATCCAATGAAAGTCAAACACATTCAAATAAAGCTTTTTAAATCAAATTAAAGTCTAATGCATTCAACAAAGCTAATTGAATCAAATGAAAGTCGAACACATTCAAACAAGACATATGAATCAAATTTAAGTCAAACACATTCAATCAAAGCTAATAAAATCAAATTAAATTCAAACCCATTCAAACAAAGGTTTTTGAAAAAATAAATGACAAATGCATTCTAACAAAATACATGATCAATTGAAAGTGAAACACATTTAAACAAAGCTAATTGAATCCAATGAAAGTCTAATGTATTCAACAAACCTAATTGAATCAAATGAAAGTCAAACAGATTCAAACAAAGCTAATTGAATCAAATGAAAGTCAAACACATTCAAATAAAGCTTTTTAAATCAAATTAAAGTCTAATGCATTCAACAAAGCTAATTGAATCAAATGAAAGTCAAACACAATCAAACAAAGCTTATTGAATCAAATGAAAGTAAAACACATTCAAACAACGCTTTTTGAATCACATTAAAGTCTAATGCATTTAACAAAGCTAATTGAATCAAATGAAAGTCAAACACATTAAAACAAAGCTTTTTAAATCAAATTAAATTCTATTGCATTCAACAAAGCTAATTGAATCAAATGAAAGTCAAACAAATTCTACAAAGCTAATTGAATCAAATGATAGTCAAACACATTCAAACAAAGCTTGTTGAATCAAATTAAAGTCAAACACATTCAAACAAAGCTAATTAAATCAAATGAAAGTCAAACACATTCAAACAAAGCTAATGAATCCAATGAAAGTATAATGCATTCAACAAATCTAATTGAATCAAATGAAAGTCAAACACATTTAAACCAAGTTTTTGAGTCAAATTAATGTCAAATGCATTCAACAAAGCTAATTGAATCAAACGAAAGTCAAATGCATTCTCCAAAGCTAATAGAATCAAATGAAAGTTAAACACATTCAAAAAAGCTAATTGAATCCAATGAAAGTCAAACACATTTCAAACAAAGCTAATTGAATAAATTAAAGTCAAACACATTCAAACAAAGCTAATTGTATCAAATTAAAGTCAAACACATTCAAACAAAGCTAATTATACACGGAAAGTTAAACACATTCAAACAAAGGTTTTTGAATCAAATTAAAGTCAAATGCATTCAACAAAGCTAATTGAATCTAATGAAAGTCAAACACATTCAAATAAAGCATTTTGAATCAAATTAAAGTCTTATGCATTCAACAAAGCTAATTAAATCAAATGAAAGTCAAACACATTCAAACAAAGCTAATTGAATCAAATGAAAGTCAAACATATTAAAAAAAAGCTAATTGAATCAAATTAAAGTCAAACACATTCAAACAAAGCTAATTGAATCCAATGAAAATCAAACACATTCAAATAAAGCTTTTTAAATCAAATTAAAGTCTAATGCATTCAACAAAGGTAATTGAATCAAATTAAAGTTAAACACATTCAAACAAGACTTATGAATCAAATTTAAGTCAAACCCAATCAAACAGAGCTAATTAAATCAAATTAAAGTCAAACCCATTCAAACAAAGCTAATTGAATCCAATGAAAGTCTAATATATTCAAAATCCTAATTGAATCAAATGAAAGTCAAACACATTCAAACAAAGCTAATTGAATCAAATGAAAGTCAAACACATTCAAACAAAGCTAATTGAATCAAATTAAAGTCAAACACATTCAAACAAAGCTAATTGATCAAATTAAAGTCAAACATTCAAACAAGCTAATTATACACGGAAAGTTAAACACATTCAAACAAAGCTTTTGAATCAAATTAAAGTCAAATGCATTCAACAAAGCTAATTGAATCAAACAAAAGTCGAATGCATTCTACAAAGCTAATTGAATCAAATGAAAGGTTAACACATTCAAACAAAGCTAATTGAATCCAATGAAAGTTAAACACATTCAAACAAAGCTTTTTGAATCAAATGAAAGTTAAACACATTCAAACAAAGCTAATTGAATCCAATGAAAGTCAAACACATTCAAATAAAGCTTTTTAAATCAAATTAAAGTCTAATGCATTCAACAAAGCTAATTGAATCAAATGAAAGTCGAACACATTCAAACAAGACATATGAATCAAATTTAAGTCAAACACATTCAATCAAAGCTAATAAAATCAAATTAAATTCAAACCCATTCAAACAAAGGTTTTTGAAAAAAATAAATGACAAATGCATTCTACAAAAATACATGATCAATTGAAAGTGAAACACATTTAAACAAAGCTAATTGAATCCAATGAAAGTCTAATGTATTCAACAAACCTAATTGAATCAAATGAAAGTCAAACAGATTCAAACAAAGCTAATTGAATCAAATGAAAGTCAAACACATTCAAATAAAGCTTTTTAAATCAAATTAAAGTCTAATGCATTCAACAAAGCTAATTGAATCAAATGAAAGTCAAACACAATCAAACAAAGCTTATTGAATCAAATGAAAGTAAAACACATTCAAACAACGCTTTTTGAATCACATTAAAGTCTAATGCATTTAACAAAGCTAATTGAATCAAATGAAAGTCAAACACATTAAAACAAAGCTTTTTAAATCAAATTAAATTCTATTGCATTCAACAAAGCTAATTGAATCAAATGAAAGTCAAACAAATTCTACAAAGCTAATTGA
>NW_018743604.1:0-162967 GCF_001683475.1 Chenopodium quinoa
TCAAATGAAAGTCAAACACATTCAAAAACAAAAACAAATAAAATAAATCAAACAAAATGAAAAAAAAGTCAAACGCAAAACACAATTCAAACAAACCTAATTAAATCAAAATGAAAGTCAAACACATTCAAACAAAGCTGATTAGATCAAATGTAAGTCAAACACATTCAAACAGAGCTTTTTGAATCAAATTAAAGTCAAATGCATTCAACAAAGCTAATTGAATCAAACGAAAGTCAAAAACATCTAAAAAAATCTAATTAAATCAAATGAAAGTCAAACACATTCAGACAAAGCTATTTGAATCAAATGAAATTCAAATGCATTCTACAAATCTAATTGAATCAAATGAAAGTAAAAACATCTAAAAAATTCAAATTAAATCAATAAAAGGTCAAACACATTCAAACAAAACTATTTGAATCAAATGAAAGTCAAAGGCAATCTATAAAGCTAATTGAATCAAATGAAAGTCAAACACATTCAAACAAAGCTAATTGAATCAAATGAAAGTCAAACACATTCAAACAAAGCTAATTGAATCAAATGAAAGTAAAACACATTCAAACAAACCTAATTGAATCAAATGAAAGTCAAAGATATTCAAACAGAGCTAATTGAATCAAATGAAAGTTAAACACATTCAAACAAACCTAACAGAATCAAATGTAAGTCAAATACATTCAAACAGAGCTTTTTGAATCAAATAAAAGTCAAATGCATTCAACAAAGCTCATTGAATCAAATGAAAGTAAAAAACATCTAAAAAAATCTAATTAAATCAAATGAAAGTCAAACACATTCAGACAAAGCTATTTGAATCAAATGAAAGTCAAATGTATTCTACAAATCTAATTGAATCAAATGAAGGTAAAAAAACATTCGAACAAAGCCAATTGAATCAAATGAAAGTCAAACACATTTAAACAAACCTAATTGAATCAAATGAAAGTCAAACACATTCAAACAGACCTAATTGAATCAAATGAAAGTCAAACACATTCAAAAAGAGCTTTTTGAATCAAATGACGGTCAAATGCAATCTACAAAGCTTATTGAATCAAATGAAAGTCAAACACATTGAAACAAAGCTAATTGGATCAAATGTAAGTCAAACACATTCAAACAAAACTATTTGAATCAAGTGAAAGTCAAATGCATTCTATAAAGCTAATTGAATCAAATTAAAGTCAAGCACATCCAAACAAAGCTAATTGAATCAAATTAAAGTAAAACACATTCAAACAAGTCTAATTGAATCAAATGAAATTCAAACACATTCAAACAGAGCTAATTGAATCAAATGAAAGTCAAACACATTCAAAAAGAGCTTTTTGAATCAAATGAAGGTCAAATGCAATCTACAAAGCTAATTAAATCAAATGAAAGTCAAACACATTCAAACAAAACCAAATGAATCAAATGAAAGTCAAAAACATCTAAAAAAACCTTATTAAATCAAATGAAAGTCAAACACATTCAAACAAAGCTATTGGAATCTAATGAAAGTCAAATGCATTCTACAAAGCTATGAAAGTAAAAAACATTCGAACAAAGCCAAATGAATCCAATGAAAGTCAAACACATTCAAACTAAACTATTTGAATCAAATGAAAGTCAAATGCATTCTACAAAGCTAATTGAATCAAATAAAAGTCAAAAACATTCCAACAAAGCCAATTGAATCAAATGAAAGTCAAACACAATCAAACAAAGCTAATTGAATCAAATGAAAGTAAAACACATTCAAACAAACCTAATTGAATCAAATGAAAGTCAAAGATATTCAAACAGAGCTAATTGAATCAAATGAAAGTCAAACACATCCAAACAAAGCTAATTGAATCAAATGTAAGTCAAACACATTCAAACAGAGCTTTTTGAATCAAATGAAAGTCAAATGCATTCAAAAAGAGCTTTTTGAATCAAATGAAGGTCAAATGCAATCTACAAAGCTAATTAAATCAAATGAAAGTCAAACACATTCAAACAAAACTAAATGAATCAAATGAAAGTCAAAAAAATCTAAAAAAACCTAATTAAATCAGATGAAAGTCAAACACATTCAAACAAAGCTATTGGAATCTAATGAAAGTCCAATGCATTCTACAAAGCTTATTGAATCAAATGAAAGTAAAAAACATTCGAACAAAGCCAAATGAATCCAATGAAAGTCAAACACATTCAGACAAAGCTATTTGAATCAAATGAAAGTCAAATGTATTCTACAAATCTAATTGAATCAAATGAAATTAAAAAAACATTCGAACAAAGCCAATTGAATCAAATGAAAGTCAAACACATTCAATCAAACCTAATTGAATCAAATGAAAGTCAAACACATTTAAACAGACCTAATTGAATCAAATGAAAGTCAAACACATTCAAACAGACCTAATTGAATCAAATGAAAGTCAAACACATTCAAAAAGAGCTTTTTGAATCAAATGACGGTCAAATGCAATCTACAAAGCTAATTGAATCAAATGAAAGTCAAACACATTGAAACAAAGCTAATTGGATCAAATGTAAGTCAAACACATTCAAACAGAGCATTTTGAATCAATTGAAAGTCAAATGCATTCAACAAAGCTAATTGAATCAAATGAAAGTAAAAAACATCTAAAAAACCTAATTAAATCAAATGAAAGTCAAACACATTCAAGCAAAGCTATTTAAAACAAATAAAAGTCAAATGCATTCAAACAAAGCTATTGAATCAAACAAAGCTATTCAAACAAGGCCAATTGAATCAAATGAAAGTCAAACACATTCAAACAAACCTAATTAAATCAAATGAAAGTCAAACACATTCAAACAAAGCTAATTGAATCAAAAGAAAGTCAAACACATTCAAACAAAGCTGATTAGATCAAATGTAAGTCAAACACATTCAAACAGAGCTTTTTGAATCAAATTAAAGTCAAATGCATTCAACAAAGCTAATTGAATCAAACGAAAGTCAAAAAACATCTAAAAAAATCTAATTAAATCAAATGAAAGTCAAACACATTCAGACAAAGCTATTTGAATCAAATGAAATTCAAATGCATTCTACAAATCTAATTGAATCAAATGAAAGTAAAAACATCTAAAAAATTCAAATTAAATCAATAAAAGGTCAAACACATTCAAACAAAACTATTTGAATCAAATGAAAGTCAAAGGCAATCTATAAAGCTAATTGAATCAAATGAAAGTCAAACACATTCAAACAAAGCTAATTGAATCAAATGAAAGTCAAACACATTCAAACAAAGCTAATTGAATCAAATGAAAGTAAAACACATTCAAACAAACCTAATTGAATCAAATGAAAGTCAAAGATATTCAAACAGAGCTAATTGAATCAAATGAAAGTTAAACACATTCAAACAAACCTAACAGAATCAAATGTAAGTCAAATACATTCAAACAGAGCTTTTTGAATCAAATAAAAGTCAAATGCATTCAACAAAGCTCATTGAATCAAATGAAAGTAAAAAACATCTAAAAAAATCTAATTAAATCAAATGAAAGTCAAACACATTCAGACAAAGCTATTTGAATCAAATGAAAGTCAAATGTATTCTACAAATCTAATTGAATCAAATGAAGGTAAAAAACATTCGAACAAAGCCAATTGAATCAAATGAAAGTCAAACACATTTAAACAAACCTAATTGAATCAAATGAAAGTCAAACACATTCAAACAGACCTAATTGAATCAAATGAAAGTCAAACACATTCAAAAAGAGCTTTTTGAATCAAATGACGGTCAAATGCAATCTACAAAGCTTATTGAATCAAATGAAAGTCAAACACATTGAAACAAAGCTAATTGGATCAAATGTAAGTCAAACACATTCAAACAGAGCATTTTGAATCAATTGAAAGTCAAATGCATTCAACAAAGCTAATTGAATCAAATGAAAGTAAAAAACATCTAAAAAAACCTAATTAAATCAAATGAAAGTCAAACACATTCAAGAAAAGCTCTTTAAATCAAATAAAAGTCAAATGCATTCAAACAAAGCTATTGAAAGTCAAATGCTTTCTACAAAGCCAATTGAATCAAATGAAAGTCAAACACATTCAAACAAACCTAATTAAATCAAATGAAAGTCAAACACATTCAAACAAAGCTAATTGAATCAAATGAAAGTCAAACACATTCAAACAAAGCTGATTAGATCAAATGTAAGTCAAACACATTGAAACAGAGCTTTTTGAATCAAATTAAAGTCAAATGCATTCAACAAAGCTAATTGAATCAAACGAAAGTCAAAAACATCTAAAAAAATCTAATTAAATCAAATGAAAGTCAAACACATTCAGACAAAGCTATTTGAATCAAATGAAATTCAAATGCATTCTACAAATCTAATTGAATCAAATGAAAGTAAAAACATCTAAAAAATTCAAATTAAATCAATAAAAGGTCAAACACACTCAAACAAAACTATTTGAATCAAGTGAAAGGCAAATGCATTCTATAAAGCTAATTGATTCAAATTAAAGTCAAACACATCCAAACAAAGCTAATTGAATCAAATGAAAGTAAAACAAATTCAAACAAGTCTAATTGAATCAAATGAAATTGAAACACATTCAAACAGAGCTAATTGAATCAAATGTAAGTCAAACACATTCAAAAAGAGCTTTTTGAATCAAATGAAAGTCAAACAAACACATTGTCAAATTCTTATACAAAGCTAATTTGAAATCAACATCGAACAAAGTCAAATTCATTATAACAAACCTAATTGAATCAAATGAAAGTCAAACACATTCAAACAGACCTAATTGAATCAAATGAAAGTCAAACACATTCAAAAAGAGCTTTTTGAATCAAATGACGGTCAAATGCAATCTACAAAGCTAATTGAATCAAATGAAAGTCAAACACATTGAAACAAAGCTAATTGGATCAAATGTAAGTCAAACACATTCAAACAGAGCATTTTGAATCAATTGAAAGTCAAATGCAGTCAACAAAGCTAATTGAATCAAATGAAAGTAAAAAACATTTAAAAAAACCTAATTAAATCAAATGAAAGTCAAACACATTCAAACAAACCTAATTGAATTAAATGAAAGTCAAAGATATTCAAACAGAGCTAATTGAATCAAATGAAAGTCAAACACATCCAAACAAAGCTAATTGAATCAAATGTAAGTCAAACACATTCAAACAGAGCTTTTTGAATCAAATGAAAGTCAAATGCATTTAACAATGCTAATTGAATCAAATGAAAGTAAAAAACATCTTAAAAAATCTAATTAAATCAAATGAAAGTCAAACACATTCAGACAAAGCTGTTTGAATCAAATGAAAGTTAAATGCATTCTACAAATCTAATTGACTCAAATGAAAGTAAAAACACATCTAAAAAATTCAAATTAAATCAATAAAAGGTCAAACACATTCAAACAAAACTATTTGAATCAAGTGAAAGTCAAATGCATTCTATAAAGCTAATTGAATCAAATTAAAGTCAAACACATCCAAACAAAGCTAATTGAATCAAAATAAAGTAAAACACATTCAAACAAGTCTAATTGAATCAAATGAAATTCAAACACATTCAAACAGAGCTAATTGAATCAAATGAAAGTCAAACACATTCAAAAAGAGCTTTTAGAATCAAATGAAGGTCAAATGCAATCTACAAAGCTAATTAAATCAAATGAAAGTCAAACACATTCAAACAAAACCAAATGAATCAAATGAAAGTCAAAAACATCTAAAAAAACCTAATTAAATCAAATGAAAGTCAAACACATTCAAACAAAGCTATTGGAATCTAATGAAAGTCAATTGCATTCTACAAAGCTTATTGAATCAAATGAAAGTAAAAAACATTCGAACAAAGTCAAATGAATCCAATGAAGGTCAAACACATTCAAACTAAACTATTTGAATCAAATGAAAGTCAAATGCATTCTACAAAGCTAATTGAATCAAATAAAAGTCAAAAACATTCTAACAAAGCCAATTGAATCAAATGAAAGTCAAACACATTCAAACAAAGCTAATTGAATCAAATGAAAGTAAAACACATTCAAACAAACCTAATTGAATCAAATGAAAGTCAAAGATATTCAAACAGAGCTAATTGAATCAAATGAAAGTCAAACACATCCAAACAAAGCTAATTGAATCAAATGTAAGTCAAACACATTCAAACAGAGCTTTTTGAATCAAATGAAAGTCAAATGCATTCAAAAAGAGCTTTTTGAATCAAATGAAGGTCAAATGCAATCTACAAAGCTAATTAAATCAAATGAAAGTCAAACACATTCAAACAAAACTAAATGAATCAAATGAAAGTAAAAAACATCTAAAAAAACCTAATTAAATCAAATGAAAGTCAAACACATTCAAACAAAGCTATTGGAATCTAATGGAAGTCCAATGCATTCTACAAAGCTTATTGAATCAAATGAAAGTAAAAAAAATTTGAACAAAGCCAAATGAATCCAATAAAAGTCTAACACATTCAGACAAAGCTATTTGAATTAAATGAAAGTCAAATGTATTCTACAAATCTAATTGAATCAAATGAAAGTAAAAAACATTCGAACAAAGCCAATTGAATCAAATGAAAGTCAAACACATTCAATCAAACCTAATTGAATCAAACGAAAGTCAAACACATTCAAACAGACCTAATTGAATCAAATAAAAGTCAAACACATTCAAAAAGAGCTTTTTGAATCAAATGACGGTCAAATGCAATCTACAAAGCTAATTGAATCAAATGAAAGTCAAACACATTGAAACAAAGCTAATTGGATCAAATGTGAGTCAAACACATTCAAACAGAGCTTTTTGAATCAAATGAAAGTCAAATGCATTCATCAAAGCTAATTGAATCAAATGGAAGTCAATTGAATCAAATGAAAGTCAAACAAATTCAAAAAGAGCTTTTTGAATCAAATGAAGGTCAAATGCATTTAAGAAAGCTAATTGAATCAAATGAAAGTCAAACACATTCAAACAAAGCTAATTGAATCAAATGTAAGTCAAACACATTCAAACAGAGCTTTTTGAATCAAATGAAAGTCAAATGCATTCAACAAAGCTAATTGAATCAAACGAAAGTCAAAAACATCTAAAAAAATCTAATTAAATCAAATGAAAGTCAAACACATTCAGACAAAGCTATTTGAATCAAATGAAAGTCAAATGCATTCTACAAATCTAATTGACTCAAATTGATGTGGATCAAGAGGGAAATTCTTTTGAAGAGCCAATCATATTGGTTTTAAGGCCAATAGGGTTTGAGCTTGGAGTAAAGAATCAAGAATGGTTAACATGCGCAGCCATTGAAGAAGAAGTCAAGGTCCAGTTGGGTTCCGACGACGGCAGCGGCGGCGACGCGCCGATCTGGGTGCCACGCGCCGGCTCCCTAGCTCCGGCCTGAGTCCAGCTACACGGCGGTGGGGCGCGTGTCGATGATGGCGGCGCGTGAGGTGGTGGTTCGGCGGCAGTACGAAAAGAAAGATTTTCCTAACTTAGTTTTTTCTAGAGTTTTTGCTTGCAAGTTTTTACCTTTCACTTGAAAGGGTTTTTCTTGGTTTAAGCAATTAGGAATCTTCTTAATTTCTGTTAATTTAGTTTAAAATAATTTCTAAGTCAATTAGGAATTGTTTTAAGAAGTTTTAGGTTAATTAGAACTAGTCTTATTACTAGTTTCCTAGTTCCATTAGAATTGGTTCTCCTATTCTATCTAGGATACTTGGGGATCAAGGCTAGGGTTTTTTCCTAGTTCGAATAGACTTAGGAATAGTTAGTTTTAGTCTATAAATAATGTAATTTTCGTGATTTTTCAGAACATTCGAAAATCATTAAAATTCAAGTTAATTGTTTGTTTTGCTTAATTGCTTACAAATTCTTTTGCTAGTTTTCAATTCAAGGAGTTGTTTTGATAATTAGAACGTTCAATTCTTAGTTCTAGGAGTAGTCTAAGTTTTGTTCATCAAAGTACTTAGTTCCAGGAGTGGTCTAGGTAATTTGAGAGGCGTTGAATTCGTTCCAGGAGTGGTCGTTTTCAAAGTCATATCCGGTTCGTTATTCTTAAGTTGTTCGATTTTCTTAGGAAATTCGAAGGGCTTGTGTTACTTGTGTGATTTTAGATTCTTTATTAAGTTAAGGGGTTTAAATCCACATCAAATTGGTATCAGAGCTTGTGTGATACCACATCAAATTGGTATCAGATTTCAGGGGTTTTGATCGTTCAACAATTCGTTCATCAAATCGCACTTGTTCTCGGATAACCAGTTTTTCTGTCAACTTCAGAAGGCTCGTTCTCCTTCGTTACAAGGTCTTTTCAGGTGATTCTTTTTTTGATTTTGGGTGAAATTTTGTCTAATTTCTGCCTGTGAAATTTCGGAATTTTTCGAGTTCGTTTGCTATTAAACTGGACTGTTTTCCGCAACTGTGTCAGTTTTGGTCCGATTTAATACTTACTGCTCGTTGTGTGCGATTTTGTTCCAAGTTGTGTTGCGATTTTTGTGGGATATACCTGTGTGGATAAGGGTTCTTTTATTTCTGTTTTTTTTGTCTTATAATTATGGAGGAAGCTTTGAGCAAACTCATGGATGAATTTGCAAGATTGCAAGATAATACGGAGGCACGTTTTAATGCTTTTTCACAATTATTGCTTGATAAAAAGAAAAAGAAGAAAAAACGGCATGATAGTGATAGTGATGCTTCTAGTAGTGATGATGACACTCATAATAAGAATAAGATCGATGATAAAGGTATCAAGCTTGATGATTTTACGGGTCTAGGAAGCCCCGAAGATTTTCTTGAGTGGGCGAGACACTTAGAGAAAATTTCAGATTATAAAGGTTTTGATGATTCTCAACGTTTCAAAATTGCTTATATACGACTCACTAAGAATGCGGGAATTTGGTTCGATAATTTAAAGGCTCGACGTGCTAGAGCAGGGAAGGATAAGATCAAGACATGGACAGTTTTGAAGAAGAAGATGCGTTCTAAATACCTTCCACATGATTTCGAACAAATTCTATATGTGAAACTCACTATGTTGACACAAGATACTAAGAGTGTTAATGAATATATTGCTGAATTTGATAAACTAACCTCTCTTTGTGATTTGGAGGAGAAAGAACCATTGCGGATTGCTCGATTCCTTAAGGGTCTTAATCGACTTATTGCTAAGAAGATTGAATTGAGTACTTATGAGTCATTCAATGATGTGTGCAAACTAGCTTTAAAAATTGAAAGTCATTGGCTCGAAGATAAGAAGAGCACAAGTACAAAGAGTTTTGGTACCAAGTCCTCACAAGGGACCGAAACAAGCAAAACTTTCAAACCTTCTAAACCGAGTTCCTACGAGTCTAAGGGAGAAAGCTCAACAAGTGGAGAAAAGAAATTTGTTAAGATATCTAAAGAAGAGTTCGAATCCCGAATTAGGTGTTTCAAATGTCAAGGAAAGGGACATAGGTCGGATCAATGTCCTTCCAAGAAAGCTCTCACAATAAGACAATACGAACAACAAGTAGAAGAAGAGAAACACATAGTTTTTGGGTGTGACGATGAGGAATCCGAAACTAAGGCAACAAGTAGTGAGGAAGAGAACGATGAGATTGATCCCGAAGATGATGAAAAAGTGCTTGTGTTAAGGAAGATCCTCCATGCCGAAGCAAACCCTAACAAATCTCAACGTGAAAACTTATTCCATACTCGTTGCAAAGTAGGAGATAGATCATGCAAGGTGATCATTGATAGTGGTTCATGTACCAATGTGGCGTCCACAGAGATGGTTACTAAGCTCAACCTTCCAACAAGAGTACATGAGAATCCTTACAAGTTGAGTTGGCTTGATGATTCTAAGGGACTTCATGTGAAGAAACAAGCCTTAGTAAGCTTTTCCATTGGCAAATACAAAGAAAAGTTATGGTGTGATATTATTCCTATGAGTGCTTGTCACCTTCTTTTAGGGAGACCTTGGCAATTTGATCGTCAAGTTACACATGATGGTGAGGCAAATACTTATTCGGTCAAAATAGGAAACAAAAGGTTCAAACTCAATCCTCTACCCCCTAATTCAAGCTACGGTCATACCAAAGATAAAGAGAAGCAAGTGCCGAATTTCTTTTTGAATGCTAAGGAACTTGAGAGTGAAGTAGAAAAGGGAGCCACGGTCTTTGCCTTAGTGATAAAAGAGGCGAAATCCACAAGTTCCTCAACAAACATGCACATAGAAGAGTTGCTAGATGAATTTAAGGATGTGTTCCCAGAGGAACTTCCTAAAGGTCTACCTCCTTTGCGTGGAATAGAGCATGCTATTGATCTTATTCCCGGAGCTCCTCTACCTAATAAACCAGCCTATAGGTGCGATCCTACGGCTTCCCAAGAGCTTCAAAGACAAATAGAGGAATTGATTGAAAGAGGCTATGTTCGTGAAAGCATGAGCCCTTGTGCGGTTCCAGCTTTACTAGTTCCAAAGAAAGATGGTACATGGAGAATGTGTATTGATTCAAGAGCGGTCAACAACATTACTATCAAGTATCGATTTCCTATGCCACGACTAGAAGATATGCTTGATGAGTTACATGGTTCTATCATATTTTCCAAGATCGATCTTAGAAGTGGCTACCATCAAATGCGAATTAGAGAAGGAGATGAATGGAAGACTGCTTTCAAAACTAAGCAAGGATTATATGAATGGATGGTCATGCCCTTTGGGCTATGCAATGCGCCAAGTTCATTCATGAGGCTCATGAACGAGGTACTTAGACCCTTCTTAAATAAGTTCATTGTCGTTTACCTTGATGATATATTAGTCTATAGTCGAGATAATATTGAACATATTGATCATCTTAGAAGATTATTTGAAACCTTAAGAGAACAACAACTATATGGCAAACTTGAAAAGTGCTCATTCATGGTTCCAAGTATTTCTTTTCTTGGCTATATTATTTCGGGAATGGGTATTGAAGTGGATCCCGAGAAGGTGGCTGCTATTTCTACTTGGGTGGCACCTAAAAACATTCGTGAAGCACGTAGTTTTCATGGTCTTGCATCGTTCTATAGAAGGTTCATTAGAAACTTTTCTAGTATCATGGCACCTTTCACGGAATTGATGAAGAAAGGGGACTTTGTGTGGACTAATTCGGCGCAACAAGCATTTGAGACAATCAAGGAAAGACTATGCAATACACCGGTTCTAGCTTTGCCTAACTTTGATAAATTGTTTGAAGTTGAATGTGATGCAAGTGGAGCAGGTATAGGTGCGGTTCTAATTCAAGAAGCACGACCTATCTCTTACTTTAGTGAGAAACTAAGTGGTGCAAAGTTGAACTACTCTAACTATGATCGTGAATTTTATGCTATTGTACGTGCTTTGGATCATTGGTCTCATTACTTAAGACCAAAACCTTTTGTGCTACATTCGGATCATGAAGCTTTGAAGTATATCCATGGACAACAAAAGTTGAATTATAGACACGCCAAGTGGGTTGAGTTCCTACAGTCTTTTACGTTTTCTTCAAAGTATAAGGAAGGCAAAGCAAATGTGGTTGCCGATGCACTATCAAGGAGATCTTATTTGCTAGCCATGGTGGATGCTAGGATCATTGGTTTTGACCATATACTTGATTTGTATGCAACCTGTCCGGATTTGGCAAAAGAGTACAAAGACCCTTCACGCAACTTTGTACTTCAAGATGGCTTCTTATTTCAAGGTAACAAACTTTGTATTCCCCAATGTGGTGTGCGTGAATTGCTTATTAGAGAAGTGCATAGTGGTGCAATTGCGGGGCACTTTGGTGTTCACAAAACAGTTGATATGCTTAGAGAATATTTCTATTGGCCAAAGATGATCAAGGATGTTCAAAGTGTGATTTCAAGATGTGCTACTTGTCAAAAGGCAAAGAGTTCTTTTTCAAAGGGCTTATACACACCTCTTCCAGTTCCAGATTGTCCTTGGGATAGTGTTAGCATGGACTTCATTGTTGGACTACCACGAACTCAAAGAGGGAAGGATGCTATTATGGTTGTAGTTGATAGATTCTCAAAGATGGCTCACTTTGTTCCAATGCACAAGACGGATGATGCGCAACATGTAGCTAATCTATACTTCAAGGAAATTGTTCGACTTCATGGAGTTCCTAGAAGCATAGTTTCGGATAGGGACTCAAAGTTCCTTAGTCACTTTTGGAAGTGTTTGTGGAAACTACTTGGAACAAAGCTCATGTTTAGTACTTCTCATCATCCTCAAACAGATGGTCAAACTGAGGTAACCAATCGAACCTTAGGTACTTTACTTAGAGGGTTGGTTAGTAAGACTCAAAAGGATTGGGATATGAGACTTTGCCATGCGGAGTTTGCTTATAATCGGTCACCTTCAGCAACTACACAACAAGCTCCATTTGAAGTTGTTTATGGTATTAATCCATTCTTGCCTATTGATTTGTTGCCATTGAACAAAGAGGACATCCATATTGATGCTAAGAAACGGCTTGAAGTTTTTAAGAGGACATGTGAACAAGTTAAAGTAAGGATTGAGAAGATGAATAACGTCTACAAAGAAAGGTCAAACAAAAAGCGCAAGCAACCTACATTCAAGCCGGGAGATCTTGTTTGGTTACACTTAAGGAAGGAAAGATTTCCAAACAAAAGGAAGAACAAGCTCATGCCTAGAGCTGACGGCCCTTTTGAGGTTTTGGAAGTTTATGGTGATAGTGCTTACAAACTTGATTTACCAAGCGAATATGGTAATGTAAGTGCTACTTTTAATGTTGGTGATTTGACTCCTTACCTAGATGATGTGAATTTGAGGACAAATTCTTTTGAAGAGGGGGAGAATGATGTGGATCAAGAGGGAAATTCTTTTGAAGAGCCAATCATATTGGTTTTAAGGCCAATAGGGTTTGAGCTTGGAGTAAAGAATCAAGAATGGTTAACATGCGCAGCCATTGAAGAAGAAGTCAAGGTCCAGTTGGGTTCCGACGACGGCAGCGGCGGCGACGCGCCGATCTGGGTGCCACGCGCCGGCTCCCTAGCTCCGGCCTGAGTCCAGCTACACGGCGGTGGGGCGCGTGTCGATGATGGCGGCGCGTGAGGTGGTGGTTCGGCGGCAGTACGAAAAGAAAGATTTTCCTAACTTAGTTTTTTCTAGAGTTTTTGCTTGCAAGTTTTTTACCTTTCACTTGAAAGGGTTTTTCTTGGTTTAAGCAATTAGGAATCTTCTTAATTTCTGTTAATTTAGTTTAAAATAATTTCTAAGTCAATTAGGAATTGTTTTAAGAAGTTTTAGGTTAATTAGAACTAGTCTTATTACTAGTTTCCTAGTTCCATTAGAATTGGTTCTCCTATTCTATCTAGGATACTTGGGGATCAAGGCTAGGGTTTTTTCCTAGTTCGAATAGACTTAGGAATAGTTAGTTTTAGTCTATAAATAATGTAATTTTCGTGATTTTTCAGAACATTCGAAAATCATTAAAATTCAAGTTAATTGTTTGTTTTGCTTAATTGCTTACAAATTCTTTTCCTAGTTTTCAATTCAAGGAGTTGTTTTGATAATTAGAACGTTCAATTCTTAGTTCTAGGAGTAGTCTAAGTTTTGTTCATCAAAGTACTTAGTTCCAGGAGTGGTCTAGGTAATTTGAGAGGCGTTGAATTCGTTCCAGGAGTGGTCGTTTTCAAAGTCATATCCGGTTCGTTATTCTTAAGTTGTTCGATTTTCTTAGGAAATTCGAAGGGCTTGTGTTACTTGTGTGATTTTAGATTCTTTATTAAGTTAAGGGGTTTAAATCCACATCACAAATGAAAGTAAAAACACATCTAAAAAATTCAAATTAAATCAATAAAAGGTCAAACACATTCAAACAAAACTATTTGAATCAAGTGAAAGTCAAATGCATTCTATAAAGCTAATTGAATCAAATTAAAGTCAAACACATCCAAACAAAGCTAATTGAATCAAAATAAAGTAAAACACATTCAAACAAGTCTAATTGAATCAAATGAAATTCAAACACATTCAAACAGAGCTAATTGAATCAAATGAAAGTCAAACACATTCAAAAAGAGCTTTTAGAATCAAATGAAGGTCAAATGCAATCAAACAAAACCAAATGAATCAAATGAAAGTAAAAAACATCTAAAAAAACCTAATTAAATCAAATGAAAGTCAAACACATTCAATCAAAGCTATTGGAATCTAATGAAAGTCAAATGCATTCTACAAAGCTTATTGAATCAAATGAAAGTAAAAAACATTCGAACAAAGCCAAATGAATCCAATGAAAGTCAAACACATTCAAACTAAACTATTTGAATCAAATGAAAGTCAAATGCATTCTACAAAGCTAATTGAATCAAATAAAAGTCAAAAACATTCTAACAAAGCCAATTGAATCAAATGAAAGTCAAACACATTCAAACAAAGCTAATTGAATCAAATGAAAGTAAAACACATTCAAACAAACCTAATTGAATCAAATGAAAGTCAAAGATATTCAAACAGAGCTAATTGAATCAAATGAAAGTCAAACACATCCAAACAAAGCTAATTGAATCAAATGTAAGTCAAACACATTCAAAAAGAGCGTTTTGAATCAAATGAAAGTCAAATGCATTCAAAAAGAGCTGTTTGAATCAAATGAAGGTCAAATGCAATCTACAAAGCTAATTAAATCAAATGAAAGTCAAACACATTCAAACAAAACTAAATGAATCAAATGAAAGTAAAAAACATCTAAAAAAACCTAATTAAATCAAATGAAAGTCAAACACATTCAAACAAAGCTATTGGAATCTAATGGAAGTCCAATGCATTCTACAAAGCTTATTGAATCAAATGAAAGTAAAAAACATTTGAACAAAGCCAAATTAATCCAATAAAAGTCAAACACATTCAGACAAAGCTATTTGAATTAAATGAAAGTCAAATGTATTCTACAAATCTAATTGAATCAAATGAAAGTAAAAAACATTCGAACAAAGCCAATTGAATCAAATGAAAGTCAAACACATTCAATCAAACCTAATTGAATCAAACGAAAGTCAAACACATTCAAACAGACCTAATTGAATCAAATAAAAGTCAAACACATTCAAACAGACCTAATTGAATCAAATAAAAGTCAAACACATTCAAAAAGAGCTTTTTGAATCAAATGACGGTCAAATGCAATCTACAAAGCTAATTGAATCAAATGAAAGTCAAACACATTCAAACAAAGCTAATTGGATCAAATGTAAGTCAAACACATTCAAACAGAGCATTTTGAATCAATTGAAAGTCAAATGCATTCAACAAACTAATTGAATCAAATGAAAGTAAAAAACATCTAAAAAACCTAATTAAATCAAATGAAAGTCAAACACATTCAAGCAAAGCTATTTAAATCAAATAAAAGTCAAATGCATTCAAACAAAGCTATTGAAAGTCAAATGCTTTCTACAAAGCCAATTGAATCAAATGAAAGTCAAACACATTCAAACAAACCTAATTAAATCAAATGAAAGTCAAACACATTCAAACAAAGCTAATTGAAAGGACGTCGTCAACCTATCAAGAAATAAGACCTAACTCGATCCTACTAAACTAGTAGCAAGGGCAAGAAAGGGTCGAACCCATGAGAGGCGTTGAATCAACCACCAAATGTTATTGTTTAAACAAGCTAGATTAAGTCGGGGGTTTTAAGTTGGTATTACGTCACACTATTCTAATTCAAATCAACTAATTCTAAGAGGTGATTAACAATATTAAGAAGGCCTAGGGCATGGGTTACACCACTCAACTTCATCACGGACCACAAGTAGCATGCATAGAAATGGTGATTTAGGGGATAAATTAGGGGAAGTTATCAAATGCACCCAACTACTCTCTCAAGCTAGAGGGATTACTTGACATCAAAACCATAACCTACTCTCGTGATTATGGGCAAGAAACAAGTGTTAAAACATCCTCCCGATAACATGCAAATTCCCTTGACTAGAAATTCCTATTCTCATGGCAAATCAAGTCAATCAAGCATAAGGGAGCTTCCTCAAGTTCATCTCTCGATCCTTCGTTGAGGAAGCTAGATAAATAATTCAAGCAATGGCCAATTACAAGAATTAACAATGAAACCTCTTAAACTCAACTAATTAACACCCCACAATTAACAAATTAGTACATGCAACAAGTGTTGGTGATTACATTGAGGGTTCACCCAAACCCTAGAAATTAGACTACTCACAATCCATGGAGGTTAAAGCAATTAAAGATTTCAAGGAATTCATGAACAAATTAAAACTAAGAATTAAGTAGAATATAACAATTAAACATGCAAAGAACAACCAAAAATTTAATAAAAAGCAAGAATTAAAGATAGAAGAGAGAAAGAAAGAGTAAGAAAAATTACTAGAAGCTTCAATAATTGACTAACAATGGTGGAACTTGTCTTCTACAATGATTGGATTGAAAACCTTCAAAACAAGAACCAAAATCTATGCTAATTTGAGGATTTTTGTGTTTCAAACTAAGAGGAGTATCAAAATCTGAAAAAATTGGGAACCCCTCTAAAATGGTCCAAAGGGGCTATTTATACTACCCCCTAAAATAAGAGGACGGAGAAAACAAGAAACGGGTAAACTGTAGGTCTGTACAGATGTGCTGAAGTTGGCACGTCCGTGCAGACCAAGGCAGAAACTCAGTTTAAGACGACCTGCTGCAGCACGGGCGTGCACCTTTGGCACGTCCGTGCAGCATCATCTGCACGGATGTGCAATGTTTGGCACGTCCGTGCTGCCTCATAATCACGGAAGCACGTCCGTGCTGCATCATCTGCACGGACGTGCAATATTTGGCACGTCCGTGCAGGCCTTGGCAGAAAGATGGGTTCAGATCTGCACTCCTGCACGGACGTGCAACATCTTGCACGGCCGTGCAGGGTCTTCTGGGCCCTTTTCTTCGTGTTTTCTTCTACGATGCTCTTGTACTTGGATTCTTTCCATCATTTCCTTGCTTCTAACCTCGGTTTGGTAACCATGGGCTTCATTTGGTCGTCTTTGGACCTAAAATCTCAACAAAAACACTAACAACCCGTGAAGCATAGGATACACAAAAATTGCATAATAATAGGGTAAAAGTGAACCAAAACACAAATTGTTCAGGTAAACTAGGTTCAAATACGCCCTAAAACCGCATAAAATAGCAAGTTATCAAATCCCCCCAAGCTAAGCTTTTGCTCGTCCTCGAGCAAACTAGTCATGACAAAACAAATAGAGGGAACTAACTTGTTATAGAAGGTTGAAGCAAAAGTTAAACCAAGAAAGGGTAGGCATACACAATAAACCGAACGATCACTTTTAGCAAAAGTGAGAAGCCGTTTAAACCTACAAGTCGCCTAGTAGGACGAGTCCATCTCTCGTGAGGGTTTCCAAAGAGAATCACCCACAACTCCCACAAACACAACACACGATTTTTTTTTTTTTTTTTATAGCCCAAGTCAACTCATCGGGATGTGATTCAAAAGCAAGACAAGTGAACAACATTCAAAAATCAACATCATAATAATGTACACATGAGTTAGAGACCAAGAAGGATGCTGAACAAGATTGCAATGGAACACTTCCTTAGGCTTTTTACTAGTTCATTAAAGCACATTTGCTCATTCCTAAGTCATAGCACATTTTTATTTTCGGTTATAAAATAGTGAAATACAAGTCCACCTCCCAAGATGCACAAACAAACTCCCTCCACTACACTCTACTATGAGATTTTTACAAGAGGAAACTAAAGATAAAGGGTGTGGGAGGCATCCACAAATTGACCTCAAAAGGGAAATGTAAAATTTTTTTCATAAGATAAAGCCCTTGAATTTGAGACTTTATTTATTTGCTCCGCCTTTTTTAACTGTTAAGCGGCATTTTGTTTTTTTTTTTTTTTTTTTTTAGAAATTGTGGTTTATTTTACCAATTTATTTAATAAACATAAACCTAATAAATCTCAAGCAAAGCTTTATTTTGGGAAGAGTGGAAGGCACACCAAGGGCACAAGGGACCGCAAATCAACTAAACATAACCTACTTCAAGTGTGCTTAGACAATTTCATGAACTTAATGTGCAAATGAACATTCATCGACTTTCATTTCATGTTCAAACCAAGGCAATCAAGTTTAATAAACTCCTATATGACTCCAACCCTTGCATACACTTTTCTAAGAGTAACTTGTCATTCAAAAGTGAAGCAAGTAAATCACACACGAATCGTCATATGAGTTTCATCCTTGGGCACTTTTTCATCATTTTTTTTTCATTTTTTTCTCTCTTTTTTCTTATTTTTTTAGGCATAAAATAACTATACATCTAAATAAGGGATAGGAGAAGTATTCACAATGTAAGGGATTTGGATTTCAAAGGAAGCAATTTGGATTCAAAGGGTTTGGATGTTAGGGAAATGGGAATAGGGGCATGCAAATCAACATATACGTACGAGAACACAGCATGAACCAATGGTAAATGAGAAAATACTCCCCCCAAGCTATCATAAACATTGTCCCCAATGTTGAAACAATATAAGCACAAAGAGAAGGGGAAGGAGATACTAACTCATTGGTTCGGGCCCCCTTGGGAGCTCGAACCCCCGGGGTAGAGATGGTGATATACATTGCGGAAGTCGCCCAATTCCGTTCGAAGACCCTCAAAGCTTGACCTCATTCTGTCGAAAGAAGTCCTCAAGTCTTCATTTGACTTCCTCATGGTCTCAAACTCGGAAGTCATGCGGGCGAAGTTCGCATTCATATTAGCCATCTGCTGCTCGAAGGTGAGGAATGGGTTGCCTTCACCCATGCCCTGACCTTGGTACCCCTCTTGGTACCCTTGTTGGAACTCGTACTGCTGGTGAAATTCTGGTTGTTGCTGAAATTGTTGTTGATGATGATGTTGTTGTTGCTCTTGCTGCTCTTGCCCTTGTTCCTCTCCCTCTTGACCGGGAGCCCAAGGGAAGTCCCTCTCAAAAATCCAGTTCGCCTGGTTGTAGATGGCGGTGGCCTCGGGGTTGGGTAAGTAGGCATAGGGGCGCCTACTCACCAACCACAAATAGGGGTGGTTCCCCTCTACATCCGTGAGCCATTTCATGGCTCTCAGCGACTGCATATCCAACTGTGTTGGACCTGGAACAACCTGCTCTTCTGCAAAATCAAGGTTAAGAGCAGCAGCAATTATAGTAATCATACCACCTATGGTGATGTTGCCTGATCCTGTGGCAACATCTTCTAGGTGGTCCATAAACCAAGACCCCACATTTAAACTCGTACTACCCTCACTCAGATGCCATAGAAAGTAAAGCTCTCGAGTAGACACGACCCCTGAACTGTCTCCCCTAGAAAAAGCTGTGTTCGCTATGGTACGCTGGGCGATCCTAAAGGGAGGGTGAATAATGGCTGTGGCCTTATCAGTTCTAGGGTTATACCCAAACAGCCCTGTGATTCTTCTCCAAAATTCACCCGCCATATAGTTACGGGGTTGCCTATCCTTAGGCCCCATAGTTCCAGAAACAGGCCACCCGAAAGCTTGGTTAACTCTCGCTACGGACATTCTATGTTGGGCATTCATGAGCTGGAAGGTCATGTAACGGGGGGATCTTGTGGTGTCACGGTGCACACAAAGGGAGGAGAGGAATTCTAGGGTTAGTCTCCTATAGGTTAAGGCATGTAACTCTAGCCAAGAACCTAGGTCGGCTCCCTCGAATAACATTGTGATGTCAGCTCCTACCCCTAAGGCGTCCGCCACCTCACTATCATAGAATTTGGTGGGCTTGACCCGCCTCCTACTGATTTTAAGGAAATTGGCCAAAAAGGCCTGGTCAGCGAAAACTATTCCCATTGTGTCCACTTGCGGTGGATCAACTGGAGGAGGAGGCGATGGGTTCCTAAATCTAAGGGAAGAGGTGTTTCGGGATTGGTTTCTTCTTGGCATGGTTGTTTTTATTTTGTTTTATTTAGAATGACTAAACCCTCCACACAAAGAGATCAAGACACTAAACCAATTCACCAAGTAATTTTAAGGTCAACAACCCAAGACTTAGCCACACCAAAGGACACCACAAAGAATAATCCACACAATCACAAAAACTCACAAAACCTAAACAATTAATCCTCACAATATTCAATTAAACCCATAATGCTTTATATAAAAGCACAAATACTCAACAACTATCAATTCAACCAAGATTGCAAGCAAAAATAAGCACAAAACAATAAGTTTCAAGTATGGAAATAGTAAGTGGAAGGAACGATTATACCGAGCTTAACGTGGGTATAAAACCCGCAAATGAACCTTCCTAGCCTTCCTTTCCCTAGCTTGAACCTTTTCCTTCAACCAATTGTTAAAATTTCAATCCAAAAGAAAACCCCCAAATTGATTTTTTTCTTCTTAGGGTTTCGGTTAATGGGTGATTTTTGGGTTGAAGATTGGAGAAAGGAGTAGTATTTTGCGTTTTTGTTGAAAAGGAGTGTTGATTATGGTGGGAAATGTTGAATTTTGGGTGAGAATTTGGGTGTTTGAGGGTTGAGAGGAGGAGTAAGAGGGGTTAGAGAGAATGAGGAGAACCGTGGGTTTGAGAGGAAGAACAAAAAAAAATTGTGGCTTTTTTCTTTTTTTTTTCGAGCAGTTTCGGCCTTAAATACTTGGTATGCACGGACGTGCAGCATTGGCACGGACGTGCAGCTCAAGTCAGAACGTGCTTAACTTTCTGCCTGTAAAAGCACGGACGTGCTATTATCGGCACGGACGTGCTGCTTTTGGCACGGACGTGCTGTATCTTCCACGGACGTGCTTAACTTGGCAGAATACTTCTCAACTTTCTGCCTTCCTAAACACGGACGTGCCATTTTCAGCACGTCCGTGCTGATTGGCAGGCACGTTTACTCTCCCTTTTTTTTTTTTTTTTTTTTTTTTTATAAGAAAAATTACTAAAATACTCGGGTTGCCTCCCGGAAGCGCTTCTTTATTGTCACTAGCTTGACCATATTACGTTTTCAATCACGAGGGATATCAAATTCATCTAAATGAACTACCTTTGTTTCTTCTTGCACGAAACCATCGAAGTATGCTTTCAACCTTTGGCCATTAACTTTGAATGGTTCACCTTTGTCGTTGGAAATCTCAATGGCGCCATATGGGAATACCTTTGTAATGGTGAAAGGGCCACTCCATCTTGATTTTAGCTTTCCCGGAAACAACTTCAACCGGGAGTTAAATAGCAAGACCTTGTCACCCTCCTTGAACTCTCTCTTGTTGATGTGCTTGTCGTGCCATGCTTTGGTCTTCTCCTTGTAGATCTTTGCACTCTCATATGCATCTAACCTCAACTCTTCCAAGGCATGGAGGTCAAGCATCCTCTTTTCTCCGGCGGATTGGATATCAAAATTCAAGGTTTTGATAGCCCAGTGCGCACGATGTTCTAGTTCCACCGGTAGATGGCATGATTTCCCATAAACGAGCTTGTAAGGGGTGGTGCCAATAGGAGTCTTGAAGGCGGTGCGGTAGGCCCATAGAGCATCATCCAACCTTGATGACCAATCCTTCCTTGACCTATTCACCGTCTTCTCTAGTATCAACTTAATCTCCCTATTTGAAATTTCAGCTTGACCACTTGTTTGAGGGTGGTAAGCCAATGACACCTTGTGCCTCACTCCGTATTTTTTAAGGAGAGCCTTGAAAGATCACTTTGCAAAGTGCGATCCTCCATCACTTATTACGGCACGTGGCACACCGAACCTAGGGAAAATGACTTTCTTGAACAACTTGACCACTACCTTAGCATCATTTGTAGGAGATGCAATCGCTTCAACCCACTTTGATACATAGTCGACGGCCACCAAAATGTATTTGTTCCCAAAAGAGGATGGGAAAGGTCCCATAAAATCTATTCCCCACACATCGAAAATTTCCAGCTCTAAAATGTTATTCAAAGGCATTTCATTCTTTCTTGACAAATTACCGGTCCTTTGACACCGGTCACAAGCTTTAACAACTCCTCATACGTCCTTGAACATAGAGGGCCAATAGAAACCGCATTGCAATATTCTCGCCAATGTCTTGTTAGCACTCATATGTCCTCCACAAGGTGAGGAGTGACACATTGTGATAACTTCATGAATTTCATCGTCGGGGACACACCTTCTAAAAAGACCATCAACACCTTGTTTAAAGAGCAAGGGGTCATCCCAAAAGTATTGGCGGACATCATGGAGGAACTTCCGCTTTTGTTGATAGGTGAGGTCGGGAGGAAGGATGGAGCAAGCCAAGTAATTTGCAATATCCGCAAACCATGGGGCCGGGGCTTGAATGATTGCGAATAATTGATCATCCGGGAATGAATCATCAATTGGCAAAGCTTCAATTTCACCTTCTACGATCGGTAGCCGTGAGAGATGATCGGCTACTACATTCTCGGCACCCTTCTTGTCCCGAATTTCTATATCGTAGTCTTGTAAGAGCAAGACCCACCTAATCAACCTTTGTTTAGCGTCCTTCTTGGACAGCAAGTACTTCAAAGCCGCATGGTCGGTGAAGACTATAACTTTGGAGCCCACCAAGTAAGACCTAAACTTTTCGATAGCATGGACGATGGCTAGGAGCTCTTTTTCAGTCGTTGTGTAGTTTCTTTGTGCTTCATCAAGAGTTTTGCTAGTGTAATAGATGGCATGGAGCTTTTTATCCTTCCTTTGCCCAAGCACAGATCCAACGGCATAGTCCGAAGCATCACACATGAGTTCAAAAGGGAGCTCCCAATTCGGTGGTTGAATGATGGGAGCCGTGATCAAAGCTTCCTTCAACCTATCAAAGGCTAGCAAACAATCATTAGAAAACACAAAAGGGGCATCCTTTACCAACAATTGAGTGAGCGGCTTAGCGATTTTGGAAAAATCTTTAATGAACCGGCGGTAAAAACCCGCGTGTCCAAGAAAACTCCTTATACCCTTCACATTAGTGGGGGGAGGGAGGCGCTCAATAACCTCAATTTTGGCACGATCAACCTCAATGCCCCTACTAGAAACAACATGTCCCAACACAATACCCTCTTCAACCATGAAATGACATTTTTCTCAATTAAGCACAAGGTTCACCTCTTGACATCTTTTTAACACTTTAATCAAATTACTTAGGCAAGTGTCAAAAGATGAACCGCAAACAGAAAAGTCATCCATAAATACCTCGATTGATGATTCAAGCATGTCGGAAAAGATAGACATCATACACCTTTGAAATGTAGAAGGTGCATTACATAATCCAAATGGCATCCTTCGATAAGCAAAGGTGCCAAAAGGGCATGTGAATGTAGTCTTCTCTTGATCCTCGGGTAGGATAGGGATTTGGAGGAATCCCGAATACCCATCCAAGAAGAAATAGTGACTATGTGATGCCAACCTTTCCAAGATTTGATCGATAAAGGGGAGAGGGAAGTGGTCCTTCCGAGTGGATTTGTTCAATTTTCGATAGTCTATGCACATTCTCCACCCGGTGACCGACCTTGTAGAAATGGTCTCACCCTTATCGTTCTTGATAATGGTCATGCCCCCTTTTTTTGGAACAACTTGAACCAGGCTAACCCACTTGCTATCGGAGATAGGGTAGATTATGCCCGCTTCAAGAAGTTTCAAAACCTCTTTTTTAACAACTTCTTTCATGTTGGGGTTGAGCCTTCTTTGGTGCTCAATTGAGGAGTCATGATCATTATCAAGCAAAATCTTGTGCATGCATGTCGTGGGACTTATCCCCTTAATGTCATCAATGGCATACCCAATGACACTCCTATACTCCCTCAACACAACTAGGAGTTTCTCAAGGGAAGTGTCATCAAGGTTGGTATTGACAATAACGGGATAAGTCTCATTATCATCAAGAAAAACGTATTTAAGTGAAGGGGAAAGGGGTTTAAGTTCAACCTTAGGAGGAGGCGTAGACCTCTCCTCTTTTACCTCCACCTTAAGTGCTTCAAACTCCCTTGCCTTGCCATGTAGGGGTTGGTCTAGCAACAACTTGTACCCCTTAGCTTCATCATCATCATTGTACAAACTTTCCGTGAGGATCGCTTGTAGAGTATCTTTGCTATTGTTCATCATCTTCAATTCCTCCACTTCTCGGTCAAGAGTATTGATTCTATTGATATCCTCATACATAGGCTTCCTCATGGCTTGCGAGAATGAGAAAGAAAATTTCTCATCTCCCACATTCAATGTTAGCTTGCCTTGTTTCATATCAATTACCACTCCCGCCGTGTTCAAGAACGACCTTCCCAAAATGAGAGGAACCTTGTTGTCCTCCTCCATTTCCATCACCACAAAGTCACAAGGTACAAAAACTCTTCCCACTTGTACCGGTACATCTTCAAGTATTCCCATTGGTAATCTAACCGAACGATCGGCTAGTTGTATTGAGATTCTTGTTGGCTTCATCTCACCAACTTTTAAATTTTTCGCAATTGAGAAGGGCATCAAGCTTACACTTGCCCCAAGATCACAAAGAGCATCCATGGCTTCCATATCTCCAATCTTCACCGGAATTGCATAGCTACCCGGGTCACCAAGCTTTCGGGGAAGCTTGTTTTGAATGATTGCGCTCACCTCCATTGGAAGGGAGATGGTTGCACTCTCTTCAAGCCTAATTTTGTTGGACAAGAGATCTTTTAAAAATTTCGCATATGTAGGCATTTGTGACATAGCATGAAGAAAGGGAATGTTCACTTGGAGCCCTCTCATGACCTCAAGGAACTTTGAAAACTTCTCATTCAATTTTTTCTCTACCAACCTATGAGGGAAAGGAATAGGTGGCTTGTAGACTCTCATTGGGGGTTTCTCCACTTCAACTTCAACTCCCTCTCCTTTCTTTGTGTCTCCCTCAACACTCTTTTCTTTTTCTTTTCTCTCAACTTCTACCACCTCATTTTCAACATCATTCTCACTTCTCACCTCCACACCCTCATCTCTCTTTTGTGGCACATCTTCACTCATTACCGGACCTTCATACCCTCTCCCGGACCTCAATGTGATAGCCTTGACATGCTCCTTCGGGTTCACAACCGTTGAGCTTGGAAATTGACCACTAGCATTGGAGGTAGAACTCCCAACTTGTTGTGCAATTTGAGCTAGTTGATTCTCAATTATTTTGTTGTGCGCTTGAAGTTGTTGGATGTTGGAGCTCATTTCTGCATTGCTCTTCCCTTGTTGCTTTATGAAAGACTCAAGAGTGGCCTCAAGGGAAGTCTTTTGGGGTGGAGGAGGTTGTTGGTTGAATTGTTGTCTTTGTTGGTTTGGGTGGCGGTATGGGGCTTGGTGATTTTGTTGATTTTGGTTGTAGATGTTTTGAGGAGGGTTGTTGTAGTTGGATTGTTGGTTTTGATTGGGTTGTCTCCACCCTTGGTTTTGTTGCCTCCAACCTTGATTGAAAGGTTGCTCATTTCTTTGGTTCACGGCCGCAACTTGCTCATTAGTAGCATTGCAATATGAAGCCATGTGATCATTACCCTCACAAGTCTCACAAGACATGACTTGTGGTTGTGGTTGTGAAGAGGAGGTACCGCTTGAGGAGGTTGCTTGGTCTAGCTTGTGAGCTAGCATATCAAACTTTGAGGCAATGAGATCTATTGCACTCAACTCATGCATACCTTTCTTCTTCGGTTGACTTTCTCTTCTATCATATCTATAGGCGTAATGCCTTGCAACTTCTTCAATCATATTCTCGGCTTCTTCCACCGGTAGCTTTTTAAGACTACCACCGGCTCCGTTGTCAAGATTGGCCCTTGAGGTAGGAGTGAGACCGTCGTAGAAGCTTTGAATAATCATCCATAAAGGCAACCCATGGTGTGGACACTTCCTCTTTAGATCCTTGAATCTTTCCCATGCTTCACCTAAAGGTTTCATCATCCTCTTGAGTGAAGCTTGTAATCTTCCTTCTCAATTCCGCGGTCTTTTCGGGCGGACAAAACTTCCCAAGAAATGCTTTGGTAACCTCTTCCCATGTTGTTAAGGATCCTTCTTTCACGGACCTCAACCAACACTTAGCCTTGTCCCTAAGAGAGAACCAAAACATATGCATCCAAATGAATTCCTCCGTGAGGTTGTTTTGCTTGATGGTAGTGCACAACTCAAGGAAGTTGTCTAAATGAGCTAGAGGGCACTCATTTGCACTCCCCCCGAACTGTTCACTTTGGATCATCCTTATGAGTTGAGGAGAGAACTCAAAGTTGTTTGCATTGGTGGTGGGAAGAAGTATGCCACTCCGAAGTTGGAATGCCTCGGGGTGGTCATAGTCTTGTAGAAGTGGAGGAGGCGGTGGGTTGGCCATCTCTTGCTCGTTGTCAAGATTATCCTCCGACTCGGAATCCGTATAAGCTAGAGAAAAATCCGGCGTGCCTTGTAGGAGCCTTCTTACATTCCTCAAAGTTCTATTTAACTCCGGATCTACGGGGATAAGCGGTGATTGCTTACTCCTCCGTGTCATGCACAGTCAAACAAAGCTAAGGAAAACGTTAGCAATGACTATCACAAAGTAAACACGCTTAAACAAAAACAAAATAAGAAAATTATATACATATACACAAATCTAGACTCATTCAACAATAACTTATTCAATGTGACTTTGCCTCCCCGGCAACGGCGCCAAAACTTGATAGGACGTCGTCAACCTATCAAGAAATAAGACCTAACTCGATCCTACTAAACTAGTAGCAAGGGCAAGAAAGGGTCGAACCCATGAGAGGCGTTGAATCAACCACCAAATGTTATTGTTTAAACAAGCTAGATTAAGTCGGGGGTTTTAAGTTGGTATTACGTCACACTATTCTAATTCAAATCAACTAATTCTAAGAGGTGATTAACAATATTAAGAAGGCCTAGGGCATGGGTTACACCACTCAACTTCATCACGGACCACAAGTAGCATGCATAGAAATGGTGATTTAGGGGATAAATTAGGGGAAGTTATCAAATGCACCCAACTACTCTCCCAAGCTAGAGGGATTACTTGACATCAAAACCATAACCTACTCTCGTGATTATGGGCAAGAAACAAGTGTTAAAACATCCTCACGATAACATGCAAATTCCCTTGACTAGAAATTCCTATTCTCATGGCAAATCAAGTCAATCAAGCATAAGGGAGCTTCCTCAAGTTCATCTCTCGATCCTTCGTTGAGGAAGCTAGATAAATAATTCAAGCAATGGCCAATTACAAGAATTAACAATGAAACCTCTTAAACTCAACTAATTAACACCCCACAATTAACAAATTAGTACATGCAACAAGTGTTGGTGATTACATTGAGGGTTCACCCAAACCCTAGAAATTAGACTACTCACAATCCATGGAGGTTAAAGCAATTAAAGATTTCAAGGAATTCATGAACAAATTAAAACTAAGAATTAAGTAGAATCTAACAATTAAACATGCAAAGAACAACCAAACAATTAATAAAAAGCAAGAATTAAAGATAGAAGAGAGAAAGAAAGAGTAAGAAAAATTACTAGAAGCTTCAATAATTGACTAACAATGGTGGAACTTGTCTTCTACAATGATTGGATTGAAAACCTTCAAAACAAGAACTAAAATCTATGCTAATTTGAGGATTTTTGTGTTTCAAACTAAGAGGAGTATCAAAATCTGAAAAAATTGGGAACCCCTCTAAAATGGTCCAAAGGGGCTATTTATACTACCCCCTAAAATAAGAGGACGGAGAAAACAAGAAACGGGTAAACTGTAGGTCTGCACGGACGTGCTGAAGTTGGCACGTCCGTGCAGACCAAGGCAGAAACTCAGTTTAAGACGACCTGCTGCAGCACGGGCGTGCACCTTTGGCACGTCCGTGCTGCATCATCTGCACGGACGTGCAATATTTGGCACGTTCGTGCTGCCTCATAATCACGGAAGCACGTCCGTGCTGCATCATCTGCACGGACGTGCAATATTTGGCACGTCCGTGCAGGCCTTGGCAGAAAGATGGGTTCAGGTCTTCACTCCTGCACGGACGTGCAACATCTTGCACGGCCGTGCAGGGTCTTCTGGGCCCTTTTCTTCGTGTTTTCTTCTACGATGCTCTTGTACTTGGATTCTTTCCATCATTTCCTTGCTTCTAACCTCGGTTTGGTAACCATGGGCTTCATTTGGTCGTCTTTGGACCTAAAATCTCAACAAAAACACTAACAACCCGTGAAGCATAGGATACACAAAAATTGCATAATAATAGGGTAAAAGTGAACCAAAACACAAATTTGTTCTGGTAAACTAGGTTCAAATATGCCCTAAAACTGCATAAAATAGCAAGTTATCACTAATTGAATCAAAAGAAAGTCAAACACATTCAAACAAAGCTGATTAGATCAAATGTAAGTCAAACACATTCCAACAGAGCTTTTTGAATCAAATTAAAGTCAATGCATTCAACAAAGCTAATTGAATCAAACGAAAGTAAAAAACATCTAAAAAAATCTAATTAAATCAAATGAAAGTCAAACACATTCAGACAAAGCTATTTGAATCAAATGAAATTCAAATGCATTCTACAAATCTAATTGAATCAAATGAAAGTAAAAACATCTAAAAAATTCAAATTAAATCAATAAAATGTCAAACACATTCAAACAAAATTATTTGAATCAAATGAAAGTCAAAGGCAATCTATAAAGCTAATTGAATCAAATGAAAGTCAAACACATTCAAACAAAGCTAATTGAATCAAATGAAAGTCAAACACATTCAAACAAATCTAATTGAATCAAATGAAAGTAAAACACATTCAAACAAACCTAATTGAATCAAATGAAAGTCAAAGATATTCAAACAGAGCTAATTGAATCAAATGAAAGTCAAACACATCCAAACAAAGCTAATTGAATCAAATGTAAGTCAAACACATTCAAACAGAGCTTTTCGAATCAAATGAAAGTCAAATGCATTCAACAAAGCTAATTGAATCAAATGAAAGTAAAAAACATCTAAAAAAATCTAATTAAATCAAATGAAAGTCAAACACATTCAGACGAAGCTGTTTGAATCAAATGAAAGTCAAACACATTCAACAAAGCTATTTGAGTTAAATGAAAGTCAAATGCAATCTACAAAGCTAATTGAATCAAATGAAAGTTAAACACATTCAAACAAACCTAACAGAATCAAATGTAAGTCAAATACATTCAAACAGAGCTTTTTGAATCAAATAAAAGTCAAATGCATTCAACAAAGCTCATTGAATCAAATGAAAGTCAAAAACATCTAAAAAAATCTAATTAAATCAAATGAAAGTCAAACACATTCAGACAAAGCTATTTGAATAAAATGAAAGTCAAATGTATTCTACAAATCTAATTGAATCAAATGAAAGTAAAAAACATTCGAACAAAGCCAATTGAATCAAATGAAAGTCAAACACATTCAAACAACCTAATTGAATCAAATGAAAGTCAAACACATTCAAACAGACCTAATTGAATCAAATTGATGTAAAAACTAATAGATGAAATTAGTTTAAACAAGTTAATGAATCAAGCTTAAGCAAAGGATTGAGAGAAGGTTGGTGTTTAGGTACGTTTTTGTAGGATTTTAGGTGGGTTTTGGGGTTGGAAAAAATGTAGGTTTGTAAGGATTACTCACTTAACAAACAAGGATATGAAGGCAAGGATTTCTCACTCAACCTACTAAGTTCAAATTGTATGGAAGGATTACTCACTTGACCACTCAATCTCTTCAAGTCTAACTTGGTACAAAAACCGGTTATTTCACAAACAAATAATCAGTTTTTAAGTTCAAGCAAAAGATCTTTTTCATTGATCAAAATCTGCTTACAAACTATAATTACACGCCTTTTATAAGCAACTAAAAGAACTAACAATCATTGCTTTACATAAAGAAGCAAACTGATTTATTAAAGCTTTAAACAACGAAAATGAAACTAAGCCTAAGATTACGTCTAAGTGCAGCAGCCTCTTGGTCTTCATATGCCCCTTAACTTCCTTATTAAACGCATGTAAATGAGCTAAGCAAACAGCCACAAATTCAGCAAGAAAACCGTTGGAGGTGCATTTGTAACCCCCCCTTGATTCACGCCTCCTTCATTATTCATGCATTGAAGTTTCTCCTTGAGTTCCTCTCCATTCCCACGGCTCTCCAACTGAAATGGCTGTTCAAAATGCTTCAATTAACGTGCTTAATGAGCAATTAAGCAAGTAAATCCATGATTAAAACCAAACGGACCATGGGCAGCAAAAGAATCCAAGGTTTGGTCTTCAAATGATTTCGCAAGTATTACTTCTTTGGGCGAACCGTAACTTGGACTTGTGCTTGGACTTGGATGAAATTTGTGACTAGGACTAATAGGACTTTCGTGATTTGCATCATCCTCCCCTTCTTCGAAAGGAGTTGTCCTCAACTCGTCATCTTCTAAATAAGGAGCTAGGTCACCAACATTGAAAGTTGATGAAACTCCAAATTGCCCTCCAAGATCAACTTTGTATGCATTATCATTGATCCTTTCCATGATTTGAAAAGGACCCTCTGCCCTTGGCATCAACTTGTGCTTTCGTTGCTTAGGGAACCTTTCTTTTCGAAGAAAAATCCAAACAAGATCACCCACTTCGAATTTTCTCACATTGCTCAAGTGTTTGTTTGCTTGCTTCTTGTAGGACTCGTTAGCTTTCTCAATGTTCTTCCTAACTTCTTTATGAACATTAATCATGAACTCAACATGCTCCTTGGCTGTCCCATGAACAAATTTGTCCTTAGGAATTGCAATGTAATCAATAGGAACATAAAGATTGACCCCATAAACAATTTCGAATGGTGAGTATTTCGTGGTTTTACTTGGAGTTCTATTGTAAGCAAATTCAGCATGAGCTAGCTTTAGATCCCAATCTTTCCCTCCTTTGTTCACTAAGGCACGCAACAATGTTCCAAGAACTCTATTCACCACCTCAGTTTGACCATCCGTTTGTGGATGATGGCTAGTTGAAAAAAACAGCTTGGTACCCACGAGCCTCCATAATGACTTCCAAAAATGGCTCACAAACTTTGTATCACGATCTAAAACAATGGTTCTAGGCAAACCATGTAACTTGGCCACCTCCTTGAAAAAAATTTGAGCCACGTTATAAGCATCATCCACTTTTTTACAAGCAATGAAATGGGCCATCTTCGAAAAACGATCAACAACCACCATGATTGAATCTTTTCCACGAGCTGTTCTAGGCAAGGCCATGATGAAATCCATACTCAAATCCTCCCAAGGTCTTTCGGGAATTTGCAAAGGCTTGTATTCACCTCTATGAAAGGTCATTTTAGCCCTTTGACAAGTAGAACATCTAGCTAGGATTTGGTGCACGTTAGCTAGCATCTTAGGCCAATAAAAGTGACTTTGCAAGATCTCTAGGGTCTTTTGGATACCCATATGACCAGCAAGGCCTCCTCCATGAGCTTCCCTTATCAATAAGTCACGAATTGCCCCTTTAGGAACACAAAGTTTGTTTCCTTTGAAAAGAAAACCATCCACCATCACGAATTGACCATTAACCCCATGCTTGCACGCCTCAATGATCTCCATAAGTTCAAGATCATCCTTGTAAGATTCCTTCATGATTTCAAAACCAAGGACCTTAGCTTCCATGATTCCAGGTAGGGTATGCCTCCTTGACAAAGCATCAGCCACAATGTTGGCTTTTCCTTGTTTATACTTCGTAGCAAAATTGAAGGATTGAAGGAATTCTACCCACTTAGCATGCCTAGCATTCAATTTTTTTTGGCCATGTATGAACCTCAAAGACTCATGATCCGAATGCAAGATGAATGGTTGTGGCCTCAAATAATGTGACCAATGATCTAAGGCTCGAACCATGGCATAAAATTCTTTGTCATAAGTGGAATAGTTCAATTTCCCTTGGCTCAATTTCTCACTAAAGTAGGCAATGGGTTTTTTTTCTTGGATTAGGACAGCCCCTATTCCCTTCCCACTTGCATCACACTCAACTTCAAAGGGTTTCATGAAATCAGGTAAGGCTAAAACAGGTGCCTCACACATCTTTTTTTTTCACTAGTTCAAACGCCTCTTGGGCTTGAGGGTTCCATTGGAAGGTTCCTTTCTTTGTACACTCGGTGATAGGAGCCATGAGGGTACTAAAGTTCTTAATGAACCTTCTATAGAAAGAGGTTAGTCCATGAAATGAACGAACTTCAGTTATGGTTTTTGGGATAGGCCACGAAGCAATGGCTTCTATTTTGCTTGGATCCACCTTGATTCCATCACCTGAAACAATGTAACCAAGAAAAACAATTTCTGTTAGCAAAAAATGACACTTCTCCAACTTCCCATACAATTTTTTCTCCCTCAAGGTTCTAAAGATTTCTTCCAAGTGCCTCAAATGATCTTCCTCATTTGTACTATAGATGAGAATATCATCTAAGTAAACAACTACAAACCTCCCCAAAAAAGGTCTCAACATCTCATTCATAAGCCTCATGAAAGTACTTGGGGCATTTGTTAAACCAAATGGCATAACAAGCCATTCATACAACCCATGCTTGGTTTTAAAAGCTGTTTTCCACTCATCACCCTCCCTCATACGAATTTGGTGATACCCACTTCTCAAATCAATTTTTGAAAACACTCTAGCCCCACTCAACTCATCCAACATATCATCAAGCCTAGGTATGGGAAACCTATACTTAATGGTTATATTGTTCACAGCCCTACTATCAATACACATCCTCCATGTTCCATCTTTTTTTGGCACTAACAAAGTAGGAACATCACAAGGACTCATAGACTCTCTCACATAACCCATTTGCATCAACTCCTCAATTTGTTTTTGCAACTCTTTAGTTTCCATGGGATTACATCTATAAGGTGGTTTTTTAGGAAGGGGTGCTCCCGGAATTAGGTCAATTTGATGTTCTATCCCACGAATGGGAGGTAATCCTAAAGGTAACTCATTAGGAAAAACATCCTCATAAGCTTTGACTAATTCGGCCAACCTAGGGTTTTGTTGAACAAACCCTTCATGCTCCTCCTTAGACAACAGCAAAAACACCTCATCTTCCTTCTCTAAGGTCTTTTCGAATTCTTTGAAAGAAAGTAACAAGATTTCCTTTCTTTTGGGCTCTTTTTGTGGTGTTTGTGGTGGTGGGAATTGTGTTTGGGGAATCTTTTTTTGTGGTGGTAAGGGATGCAACACTTTCTTGCTGCCTTGGTGGGTGATAGTATAGGTATTAGTTAGACCATCATGGATTGATTTTCTATCACTTTTCCATGGTCTTCCTAATAAAACGTGACATGCATCCATAGGAATGACATCACACAAAATCTCATCAACATAAGAACCAATCTGAAATTTTACTAAGCATTGTCTCCTAACTCCCGTACTCTTACTCTTATCAAGCCAACTCAATTTGTAAGGGGTAGGGTGTCTAGTGGTTTTCAAATCAAGTTTTTTTACAAGGTCACTTGATACAACATTTGCTTCACTACCACTATCAACAATTAAGTCACAAACATCTCCATTAACCTTGCATTTGGTTAAAAAGACATTCTCTCTTTGCAAAGGGTTTCTTTCAACCTCAACTTGCATTTGTAAAGCTCTCCTCAAGACTAGGCTGTTTTTTTTCGGGGAAACAATCATCACCTTGTTCCTCCTCTTCATTAGAATCATAAGATTCCAAAGGGTCATTTTCAACAACATTTTCATCCTCTAACTCCTCATCTAGGCTAAAAGGTTGAGCCATCATATTTTTTAGCTCTCTCATGGTTAAAGCTCTAGTATTAGGACAATCCCTCTTATAGTGTCCTCTTCCATGACACTTAAAACACACTATGTCACTCAAGTCCCCGGTTTTGGCAACAGCTTTGCCTTTTTCTATTGGGTCAAAGGAACTTGGGTTTCTTTTGGTGGAATTTGGGAAGGAAGAGTTTTCTTTTGGTGGATTGAATGGACGTTTGAATTTTGGGTCAAAAGAGTTCGCAGGTTTCTTCTTCTTCCTTTGATTATCAAATTTCACCGAAAGCTTACAAGCTTCATCAAAGGTCAGATTGGGTTGCACCTCTACTTTCTCATAAATGTCCTTATCCAAACCAGCCATAAACCTCCCTAATTTGAGTTCTTCATTTTCCACTATTTCGCACACAATGGAAAGTTTCTCAAATTCTTTTATGTACTCCTCCACACTACTACTACCTTGTTGCAAGGTACTCCATTTAACATACATGGATTGTTTGTAATTAGAAGGCACAAAACGTCCCCTAAGTTTCTTCCTAAGCTTGGTCCATGTAGAAATACGATTTTTCCCATTGCTTTCTCGTTTTCTTTGGACTCCTTTCAACCAAGTTTCAGCATACTTGGCTATCTTTACCTTAGCAATCTTGTACTTTTGTTCATCTTCCTCAACGTCTTTGAACTCAAGGGGTTTCATTTGGGTTTGCTTGATCCATTTGGACAGAAAAATTTTCCCCCTACCTGACGCGCCAAATGATGTAAAAACTAATAGATGAAATTAGTTTAAACAAGTTAATGAATCAAGCTTAAGCAAAGGATTGAGAGAAGGTTGGTGTTTAGGTAAGTTTTTGTAGGATTTTAGGTGGGTTTTGGGGTTGGAAAAAATGTAGGTTTGTAAGGATTACTCACTTAACAAACAAGGATATGAAGGCAAGGATTTCTCACTCAACCTACTAAGTTCAAATTGTATGGAAGGATTACTCACTTGACCACTCAATCTCTTCAAGTCTAACTTGGTACAAAAACCGGTTATTTCACAAACAAATAATCAGTTTTTAAGTTCAAGCAAAAGCTCTTTTTCATTGATCAAAATCTGCTTACAAACTATAATTACACGCCTTTTATAAGCAACTAAAAGAACTAACAATCATTGCTTTACATAAAGAAGCAAACTGATTTATTAAAGCTTTAAACAACGAAAATGAAACTAAGCCTAAGATTACGTCTAAGTGCAGCAGCCTCTTGGTCTTCATATGCCCCTTAACTTCCTTATTAAACGCATGTAAATGAGCTAAGCAAACAGCCACAAATTCAGCAAGAAAACCGTTGGAGGTGCATTTGTAACCCCCCCTTGATTCACGCCTCCTTCATTATTCATGCATTGAAGTTTCTCCTTGAGTTCCTCTCCATTCCCACGGCTCTCCAACTGAAATGGCTGTTCAAAATGCTTCAATTAACGTGCTTAATGAGCAATTAAGCAAGTAAATCCATGATTAAAACCAAACGGACCATGGGCAGCAAAAGAATCCAAGGTTTGGTCTTCAAATGATTTCGCAAGTATTACTTCTTTGGCGAACCGTAACTTGGACTTGTGCTTGGACTTGGATGAAATTTGTGACTAGGACTAATAGGACTTTCGTGATTTGCATCATCCTCCCCTTCTTCGAAAGGAGTTGTCCTCAACTCGTCATCTTCTAAATAAGGAGCTAGGTCACCAACATTGAAAGTTGATGAAACTCCAAATTGCCCTCCAAGATCAACTTTGTATGCATTATCATTGATCCTTTCCATGATTTGAAAAGGACCCTCTGCCCTTGGCATCAACTTGTGCTTTCGTTGCTTAGGGAACCTTTCTTTTCGAAGAAAAATCCAAACAAGATCACCCACTTCGAATTTTCTCACATTGCTCAAGTGTTTGTTTGCTTGCTTCTTGTAGGACTCGTTAGCTTTCTCAATGTTCTTCCTAACTTCTTTATGAACATTAATCATGAACTCAACATGCTCCTTGGCTGTCCCATGAACAAATTTGTCCTTAGGAATTGCAATGTAATCAATAGGAACATAAGGATTGACCCCATAAACAATTTCGAATGGTGAGTATTTCGTGGTTTTACTTGGAGTTCTATTGTAAGCAAATTCAGCATGAGCTAGCTTTAGATCCCAATCTTTCCCTCCTTTGTTCACTAAGGCACGCAACAATGTTCCAAGAACTCTATTCACCACCTCAGTTTGACCATCCGTTTGTGGATGATGGCTAGTTGAAAAAAACAGCTTGGTACCCACGAGCCTCCATAATGACTTCCAAAAATGGCTCACAAACTTTGTATCACGATCTAAAACAATGGTTCTAGGCAAACCATGTAACTTGGCCACCTCCTTGAAAAAAATTTGAGCCACGTTATAAGCATCATCCACTTTTTTACAAGCAATGAAATGGGCCATCTTCGAAAAACGATCAACAACCACCATGATTGAATCTTTTCCACGAGCTGTTCTAGGCAAGGCCATGATGAAATCCATACTCAAATCCTCCCAAGGTCTTTCGGGAATTTGCAAAGGCTTGTATTCACCTCTATGAAAGGTCATTTTAGCCCTTTGACAAGTAGAACATCTAGCTAGGATTTGGTGCACGTTAGCTAGCATCTGAAGACCAAACCTAATTGAATCAAATGAAGGTCGAAAACATTCAAACAAAGCTTTTTGAATCAAATGAAAGTCAAATGCATTCATCAAAGCTAATTGAATCAAATGAAAGTCGAAAACATTCGAACAAAGCCAATTGAATCAAATGAAAGTCAAACAAATTCAAAAAGAGCTTTTTGAATCAAATGAAGGTCAAATGCATTTAAGAAAGCAAATTGAATCAAATGAAAGACAAACACATTCAAACAAAGCTAATTGAATCAAATGTAAGTCAAACACATTCAAACAAAGCTTTTTGAATCAAATGAAAGTCAAATGCATTCATCAAAGCTAATTGAATCAAACGAAAGTCAAAAACATCTAAAAAAATCTAATTAAATCAAATGAAAGTCAAACACATTAAGACAAAGCTATTTGAATCAAATGAAAGTCAAATGCATTCTACAAATCTAATTGACTCAAATGAAAGTAAAAAACATCTAAAAAATTCAAATTAAATCAATAAAAGGTCAAACACATTCAAACAAAACTATTTGAATCTAAAAGTCAAATACATTCTATAAAGCTAATTGAATCAAATTAAAGTCAAACACATCCAAACAAAGCTAATTGAATCAAATGAAAGTAAAACACATTCAAACAAGTCTAAATGAATCAAATAAAATTCAAACAGAGCTAATTGAATTAAACGAAAGTCAAACACATTCAAAAAGAGCTTTTTGAATCAAATGAAGTCAAATGCAATCTGCAAAGTTAATTAAATCAAATGAAAGTCAAACACATTCAAACAAAACTAAATGAATCAAATGAAAGTCAAAAACATCTAAAAAAACCTAATTAAATCAAATGAAAGTCAAACACATTCAAACAAAGCTATTGGAATCTATTGAAAGTCAAATGCATTCTACAAAGCTTATTGAATCAAATGAAAGTAAAAAAAATTCGAACAAAGCCAAATGAATCAAATGAAAGTCAAACACATTCAAACTAAACTATTTGAATCAAATGAAAGTCAAATGCATTCTACAAAGCTAATTGAATCAAATGAAAGTCAAAAACATTCCAACAAAGCCAATTGAATCAAATGAAAGTCAAACACATTCAAACAAACCTAATTGAATCAAATGAAAGTCAAACACATTCAAACAGACCTAATTGAATCAAATGAAAGTCAAACACATTCAAAAAGAGCTTTTTGAATCAAATGACGGTCAAATGCAATCTACAAAGCTAACTGAATCAAATGAAAGTCAAACACATTGAAACAAAGCTAATTGGATCAAATGTAAGTCAAACACATTCAAACAGAGCATTTTGAATCAATTGAAAGTCAAATGCATTCAACAAAGCTAATTGAATCAAATGAAAGTAAAAAACATCTAAAAAAACCTAATTAAATCAAATGAAAGTCAAACACATTAAAGCAAAGCTATTTAAATCAAATAAAAGTCAAATGCATTCAAACAAAGCTATTGAAAGTCAAATGCTTTCTACAAAGCCAATTGAATCAAATGAAAGTCAAACAAATTCAAAAAGAGCTTTTTGAATCAAATGAAGGTCAAATGCATTTAAGAAAGCTAATTGAATCAAATGAAAGTCAAACTCATTCAAACAAAGCTAATTGAATCAAATGTAAGTCAAACACATTCAAACAGAGCTTTTTGAATCAAATGAAAGTCAAATGCATTCAGCAAAGCTAATTGAATCAAACGAAAGTAAAAAACATTTAAAAAAATCTAATTAAATCAAATGAAAGTCAAACACATTCAGACAAAGCTATTTGAATAAAATGAAAGTCAAATGCATTCAAACAAAGCTATTGAAAGTCAAATGCTTTCTACAAAGCCAATTGAATCAAATGAAAGTCAAACACATTCAAACAAACCTAATTAAATCAAATGAAAGTCAAACACATTCAAACAAAGCTAATTGAATCAAATGAAAGTCAAACACATTCAAACAAAGCTGATTAGATCAAATGTAAGTAAAACACATTCAAACAGAGCTTTTTGAATCAAATTAAAGTCAAATGCATTCAACAAAGCTAATTGAATCAAACGAAAGTCAAAAACATCTAAAAAAATCTAAATAAATCAAATGAAAGTCAAACACATTCAGACAAAGCTATTTGAATCAAATGAAATTCAAATGCATTTTACAAATCTAATTGAATCAAATGAAAGTAAAAACATCTAAAAAATTTAAATTAAATCAATAAAAGGTCAAACACATTCAAACAAAACTATTTGAATCAAATGAAAGTCAAAGGCAATCTATAAAGCTAATTGAATCAAATGAAAGTCAAACACATTCAAACAAAGCTAATTGAATCAAATGAAATTCAAACACATTCAAACAAAGCTAATTGAATCAAATGAAAGTAAAACACATTCAAACAAACCTAATTGAATCAAATGAAAGTCAAAGATATTCAAACAGAGCTAATTGAATCAAATGAAAGTCAAACACATCCAAACAAAGCTAATTGAATCAAATGTAAGGTAAACACATTCAAACAGAGCTTTTTGAATCAAATGAAAGTCAAATGCATTCAACAAAGCTCATTGAATCAAATGAAAGTAAAAACCATTCGAACAAAGCCAATTGAATCAAATGAAAGTAAAACACATTCAAACAAGTCTAATTGAATCAAATGAAAGTCAAACACATTCAAACAGACCTAATTGAATCAAATGAAAGTCAAACACATTCAAAAAGAGCTTTTTGAATCAAATGACGGTCAAATGCAATCTACAAAGCTAATTGAATCAAATGAAAGTCAAACACATTGAAACAAAGCTAATTAGATCAAATGTGAGTCAAACACATTCAAACAGAGCTTTTTGAATCAAATGAAAGTCAAATGCATTCATCAAAGCTAATTGAATCAAATGAAAGTCGAAAACATTCGAACAAAGCCAATTGAATCAAATGAAAGTCAAACAAATTCAAAAAGAGCTTTTTGAATCAAATGAAGGTCAAATGCATTTAAGAAAGCAAATTGAATCAAATCAAAGTCAAACACATTCAAACAAAGCTAATTGAATCAAATGTAAGTCAAACACATTCAAACAGAGCTTTTTGAATCAAATGAAAGTCAAATGCATTCATCAAAGCTAATTGAATCAAACGAAAGTCAAAAACATCTAAAAAAAATCTAATTAAATCAAATGAAAGTCAAACACATTAAGACAAAGCTATTTGAATCAAATGAAAGTCAAATGCATTCTACAAATCTAATTGACTCAAATGAAAGTAAAAAACATCTAAAAAATTCAAATTAAATCAATAAAAGGTCAAACACATTCAAACAAAACTATTTGAATCAAGTGAAAGTCAAATGCATTCTATAAAGCTAATTGAATCAAATTAAAGTCAAACACATCCAAACAAAGCTAATTGAATCAAATGAAAGTAAAACACATTCAAACAAGTCTAATTGAATCAAATGAAATTCAAACAGAGCTAATTGAATTAAATGAAAGTCAAACACATTCAAAAAGAGCTTTTTGAATCAAATGAAGTCAAATGCAATCTGCAAAGCTAATTAAATCAAATGAAAGTCAAACACATTCAAACAAAACTAAATGAATCAAATGAAAGTCAAAAACATCTAAAAAAACCTAATTAAATCAAATGAAAGTCAAACACATTCAAACAAAGCTATTGGAATCTATTGAAAGTCAAATGCATTCTACAAAGCTTATTGAATCAAATGAAAGTAAAAAAAATTCGAACAAAGCCAAATGAATCAAATGAAAGTCAAACACATTCAAACTAAACTATTTGAATCAAATGAAAGTCAAATGCATTCTACAAAGCTAATTGAATCAAATGAAAGTCAAAAACATTCCAACAAAGCCAATTGAATCAAATGAAAGTCAAACACATTCAAACAAACCTAATTGAATCAAATGAAAGTCAAACACATTCAAACAGACCTAATTGAATCAAATGAAAGTCAAACACATTCAAAAAGAGCTTTTTGAATCAAATGACGGTCAAATGCAATCTACAAAGCTAACTGAATCAAATGAAAGTCAAACACATTGAAACAAAGCTAATTGGATCAAATGTAAGTCAAACACATTCAAACAGAGCATTTTGAATCAATTGAAAGTCAAATGCATTCAACAAAGCTAATTGAATCAAATGAAAGTAAAAAACATCTAAAAAAACCTAATTAAATCAAATGAAAGTCAAACACATTAAAGCAAAGCTATTTAAATCAAATAAAAGTCAAATGCATTCAAACAAAGCTATTGAAAGTCAAATGCTTTCTACAAAGCCAATTGAATCAAATGAAAGTCAAACACATTCAAACAAACCTAATTAAATCAAATGAAAGTCAAACACATTCAAACAAAGCTAATTGAATCAAATGAAAGTCAAACACATTCAAACAAAGCTGATTAGATCAAATGTAAGTAAAACACATTCAAACAGAGCTTTTTGAATCAAATGAAAGTCAAATGCATTCAACAAAGCTAATTGAATCAAATGAAAGTCGAAAACATTCGAACAAAGCAATTGAATCAAATGAAAGTCAAACAAATTCAAAAAGAGCTTTTTGAATCAAATGAAGGTCAAATGCATTTAAGAAAGCAAATTGAATCAAATGAAAGTCAAACACATTCAAACAAAGCTAATTGAATCAAATGTAAGTCAAACACATTCAAACAGAGCTTTTTGAATCAAATGAAAGTCAAATGCATTCATCAAAGCTAATTGAATCAAACGAAAGTCAAAAAATCTAAAAAAATCTAATTAAATCAAATGAAAGTCAAACACATTCAGACAAAGCTATTTGAATCAAATGAAAGTCAAATGCATTCTACAAATCTAATTGACTCAAATGAAAGTAAAAAACATCTAAAAAATTCAAATTAAATCAATAAAAGGTCAAACACATTCAAACAAAACTATTTGAATCAAGTGAAAGTCAAATGCATTCTATAAAGCTAATTGAATCAAATTAAAGTCAAACACATCCAAACAAAGCTAATTGAATCAAATGAAAGTAAAACACATTCAAACAAGTCTGATTGAATCAAATGAAATTCAAACAGAGCTAATTGAATTAAATGAAAGTCAAACACATTCAAAAAGAGCTTTTTGAATCAAATGAAGTCAAATGCAATCTGCAAAGCTAATTAAATCAAATGAAAGTCAAACACATTCAAACAAAACTAAATGAATCAAATGAAAGTCAAAAACATCTAAAAAAACCTAATTAAATCAAATGAAAGTCAAACACATTCAAACAAAGCTATTGGAATCTATTGAAAGTCAAATGCATTCTACAAAGCTTATTGAATCAAATGAAAGTAAAAAAAATTCGAACAAAGCCAAATGAATCAAATGAAAGTCAAACACATTCAAACTAAACTATTTGAATCAAATGAAAGTCAAATGCATTCTACAAAGCTAATTGAATCAAATGAAAGTCAAAAACATTCCAACAAAGCCAATTGAATCAAATGAAAGTCAAACACATTCAAACAAACCTAATTGAATCATATGAAAGTCAAACACATTCAAACAGACCTAATTGAATCAAATGAAAGTCAAACACATTCAAAAAGAGCTTTTTGAATCAAATGACGGTCAAATGCAATCTACAAAGCTAACTGAATCAAATGAAAGTCAAACACATTGAAACAAAGCTAATTGGATCAAATGTAAGTCAAACACATTCAAACAGAGCATTTTGAATCAATTGAAAGTCAAATGCATTCAACAAAGCTAATTGAATCAAATGAAAGTAAAAAACATCTAAAAAAACCTAATTAAATCAAATGAAAGTCAAACACATTAAAGCAAAGCTATTTAAATCAAATAAAAGTCAAATGCATTCAAACAAAGCTATTGAAAGTCAAATGCTTTCTACAAAGCCAATCGAATCAAATGAAAGTCAAACACATTCAAACAAACCTAATTAAATCAAATGAAAGTCAAACACATTCAAACAAAGCTAATTGAATCAAATGAAAGTCAAACACATTCAAACAAAGCTGATTAGATCAAATGTAAGGTAAACACATTCAAACAGAGCTTTTTGAATCAAATGAAAGTCAAATGCATTCATCAAAGCTAATTGAATCAAATGAAAGTCGAAAACATTCGAACAAAGCCAATTGAATCAAATGAAAGTCAAACAAATTCAAAAAGAGCTTTTTGAATCAAATGAAGGTCAAATGCATTTAAGAAAGCAAATTGAATCAAATGAAAGTCAAACACATTTAAACAAAGCTAATTGAATCAAATGTAAGTCAAACACATTCAAACAGAGCTTTTTGAATCAAATGAAAGTCAAATGCATTCATCAAAGCTAATTGAATCAAACGAAAGTCAAAAAATCTAAAAAAATCTAATTAAATCAAATGAAAGTCAAACACATTCAGACAAAGCTATTTGAATCAAATGAAAGTCAAATGCATTCTACAAATCTAATTGACTCAAATGAAAGTAAAAAACATCTAAAAAATTCAAATTAAATCAATAAAAGGTCAAACACATTCAAACAAAACTATTTGAATCAAGTGAAAGTCAAATGCATTCTATAAAGCTAATTGAATCAAATTAAAGTCAAACACATCCAAACAAAGCTAATTGAATCAAATGAAAGTAAAACACATTCAAACAAGTCTAATTGAATCAAATGAAATTCAAACAGAGCTAATTGAATTAAATGAAAGTCAAACACATTCAAAAAGAGCTTTTTGAATCAAATGAAGTCAAATGCAATCTGCAAAGCTAATTAAATCAAATGAAAGTCAAACACATTCAAACAAAACTAAATGAATCAAATGAAAGTCAAAAACATCTAAAAAAACCTAATTAAATCAAATGAAAGTCAAACACATTCAAACAAAGCTATTGGAATCTATTGAAAGTCAAATGCATTCTACAAAGCTTATTGAATCAAATGAAAGTAAAAAAAATTCGAACAAAGCCAAATGAATCAAATGAAAGTCAAACACATTCAAACTAAACTATTTGAATCAAATGAAAGTCAAATGCATTCTACAAAGCTAATTGAATCAAATGAAAGTCAAAAACATTCCAACAAAGCCAATTGAATCAAATGAAAGTCAAACACATTCAAACAAACCTAATTGAATCATATGAAAGTCAAACACATTCAAACAGACCTAATTGAATCAAATGAAAGTCAAACACATTCAAAAAGAGCTTTTTGAATCAAATGACGGTCAAATGCAATCTACAAAGCTAACTGAATCAAATGAAAGTCAAACACATTGAAACAAAGCTAATTGGATCAAATGTAAGTCAAACACATTCAAACAGAGCATTTTGAATCAATTGAAAGTCAAATGCATTCAACAAAGCTAATTGAATCAAATGAAAGTAAAAAACATCTAAAAAAACCTAATTAAATCAAATGAAAGTCAAACACATTAAAGCAAAGCTATTTAAATCAAATAAAAGTCAAATGCATTCAAACAAAGCTATTGAAAGTCAAATGCTTTCTACAAAGCCAATTGAATCAAATGAAAGTCAAACACATTCAAACAAACCTAATTAAATCAAATGAAAGTCAAACACATTCAAACAAAGCTAATTGAATCAAATGAAAGTCAAACACATTCAAACAAAGCTGATTAGATCAAATGTAAGGTAAACACATTCAAACAGAGCTTTTTGAATCAAATGAAAGTCAAATGCATTCATCAAAAGCTAATTGAATCAAATGAAAGTCGAAAACATTCGAACAAAGCCAATTGAATCAAATGAAAGTCAAACAAATTCAAAAAGAGCTTTTTGAATCAAATGAAGGTCAAATGCATTTAAGAAAGCAAATTGAATCAAATGAAAGTCAAACACATTTAAACAAAGCTAATTGAATCAAATGTAAGTCAAACACATTCAAACAGAGCTTTTTGAATCAAATGAAAGTCAAATGCATTCATCAAAGCTAATTGAATCAAACGAAAGTCAAAAAATCTAAAAAAATCTAATTAAATCAAATGAAAGTCAAACACATTCAGACAAAGCTATTTGAATCAAATGAAAGTCAAATGCATTCTACAAATCTAATTGACTCAAATGAAAGTAAAAAACATCTAAAAAATTCAAATTAAATCAATAAAAGGTCAAACACATTCAAACAAAACTATTTGAATCAAGTGAAAGTCAAATGCATTCTATAAAGCTAATTGAATCAAATTAAAGTCAAACACATCCAAACAAAGCTAATTGAATCAAATGAAAGCAAAACACATTCAAACAAGTCTAATTGAATCAAATGAAATTCAAACAGAGCTAATTGAATTAAATGAAAGTCAAACACATTCAAAAAGAGCTTTTTGAATCAAATGAAGTCAAATGCAATCTGCAAAGCTAATTAAATCAAATGAAAGTCAAACACATTCAAACAAAACTAAATGAATCAAATGAAAGTCAAAAACATCTAAAAAAACCTAATTAAATCAAATGAAAGTCAAACACATTCAAACAAAGCTATTGGAATCTATTGAAAGTCAAATGCATTCTACAAAGCTTATTGAATCAAATGAAAGTAAAAAAAATTCGAACAAAGCCAAATGAATCAAATGAAAGTCAAACACATTCAAACTAAACTATTTGAATCAAATGAAAGTCAAATGCATTCTACAAAGCTAATTGAATCAAATGAAAGTCAAAAACATTCCAACAAAGCCAATTGAATCAAATGAAAGTCAAACACATTCAAACAAACCTAATTGAATCATATGAAAGTCAAAACACATTCAAACAGACCTAATTGAATCAAATGAAAGTCAAACACATTCAAAAAGAGCTTTTTGAATCAAATGACGGTCAAATGCAATCTACAAAGCTAACTGAATCAAATGAAAGTCAAACACATTGAAACAAAGCTAATTGGATCAAATGTAAGTCAAACACATTCAAACAGAGCATTTTGAATCAATTGAAAGTCAAATGCATTCAACAAAGCTAATTGAATCAAATGAAAGTAAAAAACATCTAAAAAAACCTAATTAAATCAAATGAAAGTCAAACACATTAAAGCAAAGCTATTTAAATCAAATAAAAGTCAAATGCATTCAAACAAAGCTATTGAAAGTCAAATGCTTTCTACAAAGCCAATTGAATCAAATGAAAGTCAAACACATTCAAACAAACCTAATTAAATCAAATGAAAGTCAAACACATTCAAACAAAGCTAATTGAATCAAATGAAAGTCAAACACATTCAAACAAAGCTGATTAGATCAAATGTAAGGTAAACACATTCAAACAGAGCTTTTGAATCAAATGAAAGTCAAATGCATTCATCAAAGCTAATTGAATCAAATGAAAGTCAAACACATTCAAACAAAGCTAATTGAATCAAATGAAAGTCAAAACATTCAAACAGAGCTTTTTGAATCAAATGAAAGTCAAATGCATTAAAAAGCAAATTAATCAAATGAAAGTCAAAAACATCAAAAAAAAATCAAATAAAAAAAAAAAATTTGAATCAAATGAAAGTCAAATGCATTCATCAAAGCTAATTGAATCAAACGAAAGTCAAAAACATCTAAAAAAATCTAATTAAATCAAATGAAAGTCAAACACATTCAGACAAAGCTATTTGAATCAAATGAAAGTCAAATGCATTCTACAAATCTAATTGACTCAAATGAAAGTAAAAAACATCTAAAAAATTCAAATTAAATCAATAAAAGGTCAAACACATTCAAACAAAACTATTTGAATCAAGTGAAAGTCAAATGCATTCTATAAAGCTAATTGAATCAAATTAAAGTCAAACACATCCAAACAAAGCTAATTGAATCAAATGAAAGTAAAACACATTCAAACAAGTCTAATTGAATCAAATGAAATTCAAACAGAGCTAATTGAATTAAATGAAAGTCAAACACATTCAAAAAGAGCTTTTTGAATCAAATGAAGTCAAATGCAATCTGCAAAGCTAATTAAATCAAATGAAAGTCAAACACATTCAAACAAAACTAAATGAATCAAATGAAAGTCAAAAACATCTAAAAAAACCTAATTAAATCAAATGAAAGTCAAACACATTCAAACAAAGCTATTGGAATCTATTGAAAGTCAAATGCATTCTACAAAGCTTATTGAATCAAATGAAAGAAAAAAAATTCGAACAAAGCCAAATGAATCAAATGAAAGTCAAACACATTCAAACTAAACTATTTGAATCAAATGAAAGTCAAATGCATTCTACAAAGCTAATTGAATCAAATGAAAGTCAAAAACATTCCAACAAAGCCAATTGAATCAAATGAAAGTCAAACACATTCAAACAAACCTAATTGAATCAAATGAAAGTTAAACACATTCAAACAGACCTAATTGAATCAAATGAAAGTCAAACACATTCAAAAAGAGCTTTTTGAATCAAATGACGGTCAAATGCAATCTACAAAGCTAACTGAATCAAATGAAAGTCAAACACATTGAAACAAAGCTAATTGGATCAAATGTAAGTCAAACACATTCAAACAGAGCATTTTGAATAAATTGAAAGTCAAATGCATTCAACAAAGCTAATTGAATCAAATGAAAGTAAAAAACATCTAAAAAAACCTAATTAAATCAAATGAAAGTCAAACACATTAAAGCAAAGCTATTTAAATCAAATAAAAGTCAAATGCATTCAAACAAAGCTATTGAAAGTCAAATGCTTTTTACAAAGCCAATTGAATCAAATGAAAGTCAAACACATTCAAACAAACCTAATTAAATCAAATGAAAGTCAAACACATTCAAACAAAGCTAATTAAATCAAATGAAAGTCAAACACATTCAAACAAAGCTAATTGAATCAAATGAAATTCAAACACATTCAAACAAAGCTAATTGAATCAAATGAAAGTAAAAACACATTCAAACAAACCTAATTGAATCAAATGAAAGTCAAAGATATTCAAACAGAGCTAATTGAATCAAATGAAAGTCAAACACATCCAAACAAAGCTAATTGAATCAAATGTAAGGTAAACACATTCAAACAGAGCATTTTGAATCAAATGAAAGTCAAATGCATTCAACAAAGCTCATTGAATCAAATGAAAGTAAAAAACATTCGAACAAAGCCAATTGAATCAAATGAAAGTAAAAAACATTCGAACAAAGCCAATTGAATCAAATGAAAGTCAAACACATTCAAACAAACCTAATTGAATCAAATGAAAGTCAAACACATTCGAACAGACCTAATTGAATGAAATGAAAGTCAAACACATTCAAAAAGAGCTTTTTGAATCAAATGACGGTCAAATGCAATTTACAAAGCTAATTGAATCAAATGAAAGTCAAACACATTGAAACAAAGCTAATTGGATCAAATGTGAGTCAAACACATTCAAACAGAGCTTTCTGAATCAAATGAAAGTCAAATGCATTCATCAAAGCTAATTGAATCAAATGAAAGTCGAAAACATTCGAACAAAGCCAATTGAATCAAATGAAAGTCAAACAAATTCAAAAAGAGCTTTTTGAATCAAATGATGGTCAAATGCATTAAAGAAAGCTAATTGAATCAAATGAAAGTCAAACACATTCAAACAAAGCTAATTGAATGAAATGTAAGTCAAACACATTCAAACAGAGCTTTTTGAATCAAATGAAAGTCAAATGCATTCAACAAAGCTAATTGAATCAAACGAAAGTAAAAAACATCTAAAAAAATCTAATTAAATCAAATGAAAGTCAAACACATTCAGACAAAGCTATTTGAATCAAGTGAAAGTCAAATGCATTCTATAAAGCTAATTGAATCAAATTAAAGTCAAACACATCCAAACAAAGCTAATTGAATCAAATGAAAGTAAAACACATTCAAACAAGTCTAATTGAATCAAATGAAATTCAAACACATTCAAACAGAGCTAATTGAATCAAATGAAAGTCAAACACATTCAAAAAGAGCTTTTTGAATCAAATGAAGGTCAAATGCAATCTACAAAGCTAATTAAATCAAATGAAAGTCAAACACATTCAAACAAAGCTAAATGAATCAAATGAAAGTCAAAAACATCTTAAAAACCTAATTAAATCAAATGAAAGTCAAACACATTCAAACAAAGCTATTGAAATCTAATGAAAGTCAAATGCATTCTACAAAGCTTATTGAATCAAATGAAAGTAAAAAACATTCGAACAAAGCCAAATGAATCCAATGAAAGTCAAACACATTCAAACTAAACTATTTGAATCAAATGAAAGTCAAATGCATTCTACAAAGCTAATTGAATCAAATAAAAGTCAAAAACATTCCAACAAAGCCAATTGAATCAAATGAAAGTCAAACACATTCAAACAAAGCTAATTGAATCAAATGAAAGTAAAACACATTCAAACAAACCTAATTGAATCAAATGAAAGTCAAAGATATTCAAACAGAGCTAATTGAATCAAATGAAAGTCAAACACATCCAAACAAAGCTAATTGAACCAAATGTAAGTCAAACACATTCAAACAGAGCTTTTTGAATCAAATGAAAGTCAAATGCATTCAACAAAGCTAATTGAATCAAATGAAAGTAAAAAACATCTAAAAAATCTAATTAAATCAAATGAAAGTCAAACACATTCAGACAAAGCTGTTTGAATCAAATGAAAGTCAAACACATTCAACAAAGCTATTTGAGTTAAATGAAAGTCAAATGCAATCTACAATGCTAATTGAATCAAATGAAAGTTAAACACATTCAAACAAACCTAACAGAATCAAATGTAAGTCAAATACATTCAAACAGAGCTTTTTGAATCAAATGAAAGTCAAATGCATTCAACAAAGCTCATTGAATCAAATGAAAGTCAAAAACATCTAAAAAAATCTTATTAAATCAAAAGAAAGTCAAACACATTCAGACAAAGCTATTTGGATCAAATGAAAGTCAAATGTATTCTACAAATCTAATTGAATCAAATGAAAGTAAAAAACATTCGAACAAAGCCAATTGAATCAAATGAAAGTCAAACACATTGAAACAAACCTAATTGAATCAAATGAAAGTCTAACACATTCAAACAGACCTAATTTAATCAAATGAAAGTCAAAGACATTCAAAAAGAGCTTTTTGAATCAAATGACGGTCAAATGCAATCTACAAAGCAAATTGAATCAAATGAAAGTCAAACACATTAAAACAAAGCTAATTGGATCAAATGTAACTCAAACACATTCAAATAGAGCATTTTGAATCAATTAAAAGTCAAATGCATTCAACAAAGCTAATTGAATCAAATGAAAGTAAAAAACATCTAAAAAAACCTAATTAAATCAAATGAAAGTCAAACACATTCAAGCAAATCTATTTTAATCAAATAAAAGTCAAATGCATTCAAACAAAGCTATTGAAAGTCAAATGCTTTCTACAAAGCCAATTGAATCAAATGAAAGTCAAACACATTAAAACAAATCTAATTAAATCAAAAGAAAGTCAAACACATTCAAACAAAGCTAATTAAATCAAATGAAATTCAAACACATTCAAACAAAGCTGATTAGATCAAAGTAAGTCAAACACATTCAAACAGAGCTTTTTGAATCAAATTAAAGTCAAATGCATTAAACAAAGCTAATTGAATCGAACGAAAGTCAAAAACATCTACAAAAATCTAATTAAATCAAATGAAAGTCAAACACATTCAGACAAAGCTATTTGAATCAAATGAAATTCAAATGCATTCTACAAATCTAATTGAATCAAATGAAAGTAAAAACATCTAAAAAATTAAAATTAAATCAATAAAAGGTCAAAAACATTCAAACAAAACTATTTGAATCAAATGAAAGTCAAAGGCAATCTATAAAGCTAATTGAATCAAATGAAAGTCAAACACATTCAAACAAAGCTAATTGAATCAAATGTAAGTCAAACACATTCAAACAAAGCTAATTGAATCAAATGAAAGTAAAACACATTCAAACAAACCTAATTGAATCAAATGAAAGTCAAAGATATTCAAACAGAGCTAATTGAATCAAATGAAAGTCAAACACATCCAAACAAAGCTAATTGAACCAAATGTAAGTCAAACACATTCAAACAGAGCTTTTTGAATCAAATGAAAGTCAAATGCATTCAACAAAGCTAATTGAATCAAATGAAAGTAAAAAACATCTAAAAAATCTAATTAAATCAAATGAAAGTCAAACACATTCAGACAAAGCTGTTTGAATCAAATGAAAGTCAAACACATTCAACAAAGCTATTTGAGTTAAATGAAAGTCAAATGCAATCTACAAAGCTAATTGAATCAAATGAAAGTTAAACACATTCAAACAAACCTAACAGAATCAAATGTAAGTCAAATACATTCAAATAGAGCTTTTTGAATCAAATGAAAGTCAAATGCATTCAACAAAGCTCATTGAATCAAATGAAAGTCAAAAACATCTAAAAAAATCTTATTAAATCAAAAGAAAGTCAAACACATTCAGACAAAGCTATTTGGATCAAATGAAAGTCAAATGTATTCTACAAATCTAATTGAATCAAATGAAAGTAAAAAACATTCGAACAAAGCCAATTGAATCAAATGAAAGTCAAACACATTCAAACAAACCTAATTGAATCAAATGAAAGTCAAACACATTCAAACAAAGCTGATTAGATCAAATGTAAGTCAAACACATTCAAACAGAGCTTTTTGAATCAAATTAAAGTCAAATGCATTCAACAAAGCTAATTGAATCAAATGAAAGTCAAACACATTGAAACAAAGCTAATTGGATCAAATGTAAGTCAAACACATTCAAATAGAGCATTTTGAATCAATTAAAAGTCAAATGCATTTAACAAAGCTAATTGAATCAAATGAAAGTAAAAAACATCTAAAAAAACCTAATTAAATCAAATGAAAGTCAAACACATTCAAGCAAATCTATTTTAATCAAATAAAAGTCAAATGCATTCAAACAAAGCTATTGAAAGTCAAATGCTTTCTACAAAGCCAATAGAATCAAATGAAAGTCAAACACATTAAAACAAATCTAATTAAATCAAAAGAAAGTCAAACACATTCAAACAAAGCTAATTGAATCAAATGAAATTCAAACACATTCAAACAAAGCTGATTAGATCAAAGTAAGTCAAACACATTCAAACAGAGCTTTTTGAATCAAATTAAAGTCAAATGCATTCAACAAAGCTAATTGAATCGAACGAAAGTCAAAAACATCTAAAAAAATCTAATTAAATCAAATGAAAGTCAAACACATTCAGACAAAGCTATTTGAATCAAATGAAATTCAAATGCATTCTACAAATCTAATTGAATCAAATGAAAGTAAAAACATCTAAAAAATTAAAATTAAATCAATAAAAGGTCAAAAACATTCAAACAAAACTATTTGAATCAAATGAAAGTCAAAGGCAATCTATAAAGCTAATTGAATCAAATGAAAGTCAAACACATTCAAACAAAGCTAATTGAATCAAATGTAAGTCAAACACATTCAAACAGAGCTTTTTGAATCAAATGAAAGTCAAATGCATTCAACAAAGCTAATTGAATCAAACGAAAGTAAAAAACATCTAAAAAAATCTAATTAAATCAAATGAAAGTCAAACACATTCAGACAAAGCTATTTTAATCAAATGAAAGTCAAATGCATTCTACAAATCTAATTGACTCAAATGAAAGTAAAAAACATCTAAAAAATTCCAATTAAATCAATAAAAGGTCAAACACATTCAAACAAAACTATTTGAATCAAGTGAAAGTCAAATGCATTTTATAAAGCTAATTAAATCAAATGAAAGTCAAACACATCCAAACAAAGCTATTTGAATCAAATGAAAGTAAAACACAATCAAACAAGTCTAATTAAATCAAATGAAAGTCAAACACATTCAAACAGAGCTTTTTGAATCAAATGAAGTCAAATGCAATCTACAAAGCTAATTAAATCAAATGAAAGTCAAACACATTCAAACAAAACTAAATGAATCAAATGAAAGTCAAAAACATCTAAAAAAACCTAATTAAATCAAATGAAAGTCAAACACATTCAAACAAAGCTATTGGAATCTAATGAAAGTCAAATGCATTCTACAAAGCTTATTGAATCAAATGAAAGTTAAAAACATTCGAACAAAGCCAAATGAATCCAATGAAAGTCAAACACATTCAAACTAAACTATTTGAATCAAATGAAAGTCAAATGCATTCTACAAAGCTAATTGAATCAAATGAAAGTCAAAAACATTCCAACAAAGCCAAATGAATCAAATGAAAGTCAAACACATTCAAACAAACCTAATTGAATCAAATGAAAGTCAAACACATTCAAACAGACCTAATTAAATCAAATGAAAGTCGAACACATTCAAAAAGAGCTTTTTGAATCAAATGACGGTCAAATGCAATCTACAAAGCTAATTGAATCAAATGAAAGTCAAACACATTGAAACAAAGCTAATTGGATCAAATGTAAGTCAAACACATTCAAACAGAGCATTTTGAATCAATTGAAAGTCAAATGCATTCAACAAAGCTAATTGAATCAAATGAAAGTAAAAAACATCTAAAAAAACCTCATTAAATCAAATGAAAGTCAAACACATTCATGCAAAGCTATTTAAATCAAATAAAAGTCAAATGCATTCAAACAAAGCTATTGAAAGTCAAATGCTTTCTACAAAGCCAATTGAATCAAATGAAAGTCAAACACATTCAAACAAACCTAATTAAATCAAATGAAAGTCAAATACATTCAAACAAAGCTAATTGAATCAAATGAAAGTCAAACACAGTCAAACACAGCTGTTTAGATCAAATGTAAGTCAAACACATTCAAACAGAGCTTTTTGAATCAAATTAAAGTCAAATGCATTCAACAAAGCTAATTGAATCAAACGAAAGTCAAAAACATCTAAAAAAATCTAATTAAATCAAATGAAAGTCAAACACATTCAGACAAAGCTATTTGAATAAAATGAAATTCAAATGCATTCTACAAATCTAATTGAATCAAATGAAAATAAAAACATCTAAAAAATTCAAATTAAATCAATAAAAGGTCAAACACATTCAAACAAAACTATTTGGATCAAATGAAAGTCAAAGGCAATCTATAAAGCTAATTGAATCAAATGAAAGTCAAACACATTCAAACAAAGCTAATTGAATCAAATGAAAGTAAAACACATTCAAACAAAGCTAATTGAATCAAAAGAAAGTAAAACACATTCAAACAAACCTAATTGAATCAAATGAAAGTCAAAGATATTCAAACAGAGCTAATTGAATCAAATGAAAGTCAAACACATCCAAACAAAGCTAATTGAATCAAATGTAAGTCAAACACATTCAAACAGAGCTTTTTGAATCAAATGAAAGTCAAATGCATTCAACAAAGCTAATTGAATCAAATGAAAGTAAAAAACATCTAAAAAATCTAATTAAATAAAATGAAAGTCAAACACATTCAGACAAAGCTGTTTGAATCAAATGAAAGTCAAAAACATTCAACAAAGCTATTTGAGTTAAGTGAAAGTAAAATGCAATCTACAAAGCTAATTGAATCAAATGAAAGTTAAACACATTCAAACAAACCTAACAGAATCAAATGTAAGTCAAATACATTCAAACAAAGCTTTTTGAATCAAATGAAAGTCAAATGCATTCAACAAAGCTCATTGAATCAAATGAAAGTCAAAAAAATCTAAAAAAATCTAATTTAATCAAATGAAAGTCAAACACATTCAGACAAAGCTATTTGAATCAAATGAAAGTCAAATGTATTCTACAAATCTAATTGAATCAAATGAAAGTAAAAAACATTCGAACAAAGCCAATTGAATCAAATGAAAGTCAAACACATTCAAACAAACCTAATTGAATCAAATGAAAGTCAAACACATTCAAACAGACCTAATTGAATCAAATGAAAGTCAAACACATTCAAAAAGAGCTTTTTGAATCAAATGACGGTCAAATGCAATCTACAAAGCTAATTGAATTAAATGAAAGTCAAACACATTGAAACAAAGCTAATTGGATCAAATGGAAGTCAAACACATTCAAACAGAGCTTTCTGAATCAATGAAAGTCAAATGCATTCATCAAAGCTAATTGTATCAAATGAAAGTCGAAAACATTCGAACAAAGCCAATTAAATCAAATGAAAGTCAAACAAATTCAAAAAGAGCTTTTTGAATCAAATGAAGGTCAAATGCATTTAAGAAAGCTAATTGAATCAAATGAAAGTCAAACACATTCAAACAAAGCTAATTGAATCAAATGTAAGTCAAACACATTCAAACAGAGCTTTTTGAATCAAATGAAAGTCAAATGCATTCAACAAAGCTAATTGAATCAAACGAAAGTCAAAAACATCTAAAAAAATCTAATTAAATCAAATGAAAGTCAAACACATTCAGACAAAGCTATTTGAATCAAGTGAAAGTCAAATGCATTCTATAAAGCTAATTGAATCAAATTAAAGTCAAACACATCCAAACAAAGCTAATTGAATCAAATGAAAGTAAAACACATTCAAACAAGTCTAATTGAATCAAATGAAATTCAAACACATTCAAATAGAGCTAATTGAATCAAATGAAAGTCAAACACATTCAAAAAGAGCTTTTTGAATCAAATGAAGGTCAAATGCAATCTACAAAGCTAATTAAATGAAATGAAAGTCAAACACATTCAAACAAAACAAAATGAATCAAATGAAAGTAAAAAACATCTAAAAAAACCTAATTAAATCAAATGAAAGTCAAACACATTCAAACAAAGCTATTGGAATCTAATGAAAGTCAAATGCATTCTACAAAGCTTATTGAATCAAATGAAAGTTAAAAACATTCGAACAAAGCCAAATGAATCCAATGAAAGTCAAACACATTCAAACTAAACTATTTGAATCAAATGAAAGTCAAATGCATTCTACAAAGCTAATTGAATCAAATAAAAGTCAAAAACATTCCAACAAAGCCAATTGAATCAAATGAAAGTCAAACACATTCAAACAAAGCTAATTGAATCAAATGAAAGTAAAACACATTCAAACAAACCTAATTGAATCAAATGAAAGTCAAAGATATTCAAACAGAGCTAATTGAATCAAATGAAAGTCAAACACATCCAAACAAAGCTAATTAAATCAAATGAAAGTCAAACACATTCAGACAAAGCTGTTTGAATCAAATGAAAGTCAAACACATTCAACAAAGCTATTTGAGTTAAATGAAAGTCAAATGCAATCTACAAAGCTAATTGAATCAAATGAAAGTTAAACACATTCAAACAAACCTAACAGAATCAAATGTAAGTCAAATACATTCAAATAGAGCTTTTTGAATCAAATGAAAGTCAAATGCATTCAACAAAGCTCATTGAAACAAATGAAAGTCAAACACATTGAAACAAAGCTAATTGGATCAAATGTAAGTCAAACACATTCAAATAGAGCATTTTGAATCAATTAAAAGTCAAATGCATTTAACAAAGCTAATTGAATCAAATGAAAGTAAAAAACATCTAAAAAAACCTAATTAAATCAAATGAAAGTCAAACACATTCAAGCAAATCTATTTTAATCAAATAAAAGTCAAATGCATTCAAACAAAGCTATTGAAAGTCAAATGCTTTCTACAAAGCCAAATGAATCAAATGAAAGTCAAACACATTAAAACAAATCTAATTAAATCAAAAGAAAGTCAAACACATTCAAACAAAGCTAATTGAATCAAATGAAATTCAAACACATTCAAAGAAAGCTGATTAGATCAAAGTAAGTCAAACACATTCAAACAGAGCTTTTTGAATCAAATTAAAGTCAAATGCATTCAACAAAGCTAATTGAATCGAACGAAAGTCAAAAACATCTAAAAAAATCTAATTAAATCAAATGAAAGTCAAACACATTCAGACAAAGCTATTTGAATCAAATGAAATTCAAATGCATTCTACAAATCTAATTGAATCAAATGAAAGTAAAAACATCTAAAAAATTAAAATTAAATCAATAAAAGGTCAAAAACATTCAAACAAAACTATTTGAATCAAATGAAAGTCAAAGGCAATCTATAAAGCTAATTGAATCAAATGAAAGTCAAACACATTCAAACAAAGCTAATTGAATCAAATGTAAGTCAAACACATTCAAACAGAGCTTTTTGAATCAAATGAAAGTCAAATGCATTCAACAAAGCTAATTGAATCAAACGAAAGTCAAAAACATCTAAAAAAATCTAATTAAATCAAATGAAAGTCAAACACATTCAGACAAAGCTATTTTAATCAAATGAAAGTCAAATGCATTCTACAAATCTAATTGACTCAAATGAAAGTAAAAAACATCTAAAAAATTCAAATTAAATCAATAAAAGGTCAAACACATTCAAACAAAACTATTTGAATCAAGTGAAAGTCAAATGCATTTTATAAAGCTAATTAAATCAAATGAAAGTCAAACACATCCAAACAAAGCTATTTGAATCAAATGAAAGTAAAACACAATCAAACAAGTCTAATTAAATCAAATGAAAGTCAAACACATTCAAACAGAGCTTTTTGAATCAAATGAAGTCAAATGCAATCTACAAAGCTAATTAAATCAAATGAAAGTCAAACACATTCAAACAAAACTAAATGAATCAAATGAAAGTCAAACACATTCAAACAAAGCTAATTGAATCAAATGTAAGTCAAACACATTCAAACAGAGCTTTTTGAATCAAATGAAAGTCAAATGCATTCAACAAAGCTAATTGAATCAAACGAAAGTCAAAAACATCTAAAATAATCTAATTAAATCAAATGAAAGTCAAACACATTCAGACAAAGCTATTTGAATCAAGTGAAAGTCAAATGCATTCTATAAAGCTAATTGAATCAAATTAAAGTCAAACACATCCAAACAAAGCTAATTGAATCAAATGAAAGTAAAACACATTCAAACAAGTCTAATTGAATCACATGAAATTCAAACACATTCAAATAGAGCTAATTGAATCAAATGAAAGTCAAACACATTCAAAAAGAGCTTTTTGAATCAAATGAAGGTCAAATGCAATCTACAAAGCTAATTAAATCAAATGAAAGTCAAACACATTCAAACAAAACAAAATGAATCAAATGAAAGTAAAAAACATCTAAAAAAACCTAATTAAATCAAATGAAAGTCAAACACATTCAAACAAAGCTATTGGAATCTAATGAAAGTCAAATGCATTCTACAAAGCTTATTGAATCAAATGAAAGTAAAAAACATTCGAACAAAGCCAAATGAATCCAATGAAAGTCAAACACATTCAAACTAAACTATTTGAATCGAATGAAAGTCAAATGCATTCTACAAAGCTAATTGAATCAAATAAAAGTCAAAAACATTCCAACAAAGCCAATTGAATCAAATGAAAGTCAAACACATTCAAACAAAGCTAATTGAACCAAATGAAAGTAAAACACATTCAAACAAACCTAATTGAATCAAATGAAAGTCAAAGATATTCAAACAGAGCTAATTGAATCAAATGAAAGTCAAACACATCCAAACAAAGCTAATTGAACCAAATGTAAGTCAAACACATTCAAACAGAGCTTTTTGAATCAAATGAAAGTCAAATGCATTCAACAAAGCTAATTGAATCAAATGAAAGTAAAAAACATCTAAAAATCTAATTAAATCAAATGAAAGTCAAACACATTCAGACAAAGCTGTTTGAATCAAATGAAAGTCAAACACATTCAACAAAGCTATTTGAGTTAAATGAAAGTCAAATGCAATCTACAAAGCTAATTGAATCAAATGAAAGTTAAACACATTCAGACAAAGCTATTTGGATCAAATGAAAGTCAAATGTATTCTACAAATCTAATTGAATCAAATGAAAGTAAAAAACATTCGAACAAAGCCAATTGAATCAAATGAAAGTCAAACACATTCAAACAAACCTAATTGAATCAAATGAAAGTCAAACACATTCAAACAGACCTAATTGAATCAAATGAAAGTCAAAGACATTCAAAAAGAGCTTTTTGAATCAAATGACGGTCAAATGCAATCTACAAAGCTAATTGAATCAAATGAAAGTCAAACACATTGAAACAAAGCTAATTAGATCAAATGTAAGTCAAACAATTCAAATAGAGCATTTTGAATCCAATAAAAGTCAAATGCATTCAACAAAGCTAATTAAATCAAATGAAAGTAAAAAACATCTAAAAAAACCTAATTAAATCAAATGAAAGTCAAACACATTCAAGCAAATCTATTTAAATCAAATAAAAGTCAAATGCATTCAAACAAAGCTATTGAAAGTCAAATGCTTTCTACAAAGCCAATTGAATCAAATGAAAGTCAAACACATTCAAACAAATCTAATTAAATCAAAATAAAGTCAAACACATTCAAACAAAGCTAATTGAATCAAATGAAAGTCAAACACATTCAAACAAAGCTGATTAGATCAAATGTAAGTCAAACACATTCAAACAGAGCTTTTTGAATCAAATTAAAGTCAAATGCATTCAACAAAGCTAATTGAATCAAACGAAAGTCAAAAACATCTAAAAAAATCTTATTAAATCAAATGAAAGTCAAACACAATCAGAAAAAGCTATTTGAATCAAATGAAATTCAAATGCATTCTACAAATCTAATTGAATCAAATGAAAGTAAAAACATTTAAAAAATTCAAATTAAATCAATAAAAGGTCAAACACATTCAACAAAACTATTTGAATCAAATGAAAGTCAAAGGCAATCTATAAAGCTAATTGAATCAAATTAAAGTCAAACACATTCAAACAAAGCTAATTGAATCAAATGAAAGTAAAACACATTCAAACAAACCTAATTGAATCAAATGAAAGTCAAAGATATTCAAATAGAGCTAATTGAATCAAATGAAAGTCAAACACATCCAAACAAAGCTAATTGAATCAAATGTAAGTCAAACACATTAAAACAGAGTTTTTTGAATAAAATGAAAGTCAAATACATTCAACAAAGCTAATTGAATCAAATGGAAGTCAAACACATCTAAAAAATCTAATTAAATCAAATGAAAGTCAAACACATTCAGACAAAGCTGTTTGAATCAAATGAAAGTCAAACACATTCAACAAAGCTATTTGAGTTAAATGAAAGTCAAATGAATTCTACAAAGCTAATTGAATCAAATGAAAGTTAAACACATTCAAACAAACCTAACAGAATCAAATGTAAGTCAAATACATTTAAACAGAGCTTTTTAAATCAAATGAAAGTCAAATGCATTCAACAAAGCTCATTGAATCAAATGAAAGTCAAAAATATCTAAAAAAAAATCTAATTAAATCAAATGAAAGTCAAACACATTCAGACAAAGCTATTTGAATCAAATGAAAGTCAAATGTATTCTACAAATCTAATTGAATCAAATGAAAGTAAAAAACATTCGAACAAAGCCAATTGAATCAAATGAAAGTCAAACACATTCAAACAAACCTAATTGAATCAAATGAAAGTCAAACACATTCAAACAGACCTAATTGAATCAAATGAAAGTCAAAGACATTCAAAAAGAGCTTTTTGAATCAAATGACGGTCAAATGCAATCTACAAAGCTAATTGAATCAAATGAAAGTCAAACACATTGAAACAAAGCTAATTGGATCAAATGTAAGTCAAACACATTCAAATAGAGCATTTTGAATCAATTAACAGTCAAATGCATTCAACAAAGCTAATTGAATCAAATGAAAGTAAAAAACATCTAAAAAAACCTAATTAAATCAAATGAAAGTCAAACACATTCAAGCAAAGCTATTTAAATCAAATAAAAGTCAAATGCATTCAAACAAAGCTATTGAAAGTCAAATGCTTTCCACAAAGCCAATTGAATCAAATGAAAGTCAAACACATTCAAACAAACCTAATTAAATCAAATGAAAGTCAAACACATTCAAACAAAGCTAATTGAATCAAATGAAAGTCAAACACATTCAAACAAAGCTGATTAGATCAAATGTAAGTCAAACACATTCAAACAGAGCTTTTTGAATCAAATTAAAGTCAAATGCGTTCAACAAAGCTAATTTAATCAAACGAAAGTAAAAAACAGCTAAAAAAAATCTAATTAAATCAAATGAAAGTCAAACACATTCAGACAAAGCTATTTGAATCAAATGAAATTCAAATGCATTCTACAAATCTAATTGAATCAAATGAAAGTAAAAACATCTAAAAAATTCAAATTAAATCAATAAAAGGTCAAACACATTCAAACAAAACTATTTGAATCAAATGAAAGTCAAAGGCAATCTATAAAGCTAATTGAATCAAATAAAAGTCAAACACATTCAAACAAAGCTAATTGAATCAAATGTAAGTCAAACACATTCAAACAGAGCTTTTTGAATCAAATGAAAGTCAAATGCATTCAACAAAGCTAATTGAATCAAACGAAAGTCAAAAACATCTAAAAAAATCTAATTAAATCAAATGAAAGTCAAACACATTCAGACAAAGCTATTTGAATCAAATGAAAGTCAAATGCATTCTACAAATCTAATTGACTCAAATGAAAGTAAAAAACATCTAAAAAATTCAAATTAAATCAATAAAAGGTCAAACACATTCAAACAAAACTATTTGAATCAAGTGAAAGTCAAATGCATTCTACTAAAGCTAATTGAATCAAATGAAAGTCAAACACATCCAAACAAAGCTAATTGAATCAAATGAAAGTAAAACACATTCAAACAAGTCTAATTGAATCAAATGAAAGTCAAACACATTCAAACAGAGCTAATTGAATCAAATGAAAGTCAAACACATTCAAAAAGAGCTTTTTGAATCAAATGAAGTCAAATGCAATCTACAAAGCTAATTAAATCAAATGAAAGTCAAACACATTCAAACAAAACTAAATGAATCAAATGAAAGTCAAAAACATCTAAAAAAAACCTAATTAAATTAAATGAAAGTCAAACACATTCAAACAAAGCTATTGGAATCTAATGAAAGTCAAATGCATTCTACAAAGCTTATTGAATCAAATGAAAGTAAAAAAATTCGAACAAAGCCAAATGAATCAAATGAAAGTCAAACACATTCAAACTAAACTATTTGAATCAAATGAAAGTCAAATGCATTCTACAAAGCTAATTGAATCAAATGAAAGTCAAAAAACATTCCAACAAAGCCAATTGAATCAAATGAAAGTCAAACACATTCAAACAAACCTAATTGAATCAAATGAAAGTCAAACACATTCAAACAGACCTAATTGAATCAAATGAAAGTCAAACACATTCAAAAAGAGCTTTTTGAATCAAATGACGGTCAAATGCAATCTACAAAGCTAATTGAATCAAATGAAAGTCAAACACATTGAAACAAAGCTAATTGGATCAAATGTAAGTCAAACACATTCAAACAGAGCATTTTGAATCAATTGAAAGTCAAATGCATTCAACAAAGCTAATTGAATCAAATGAAAGTAAAAAACATCTAAAAAAACCTAATTAAATCAAATGAAAGTCAAACACATTCAAGCAAAGCTATTTAAATCAAATAAAAGTCAAATGCATTCAAACAAAGCTATTGAAAGTCAAATGCTTTCTACAAAGCCAATTGAATCAAATGAAAGTCAAACACATTCAAACAAACCTAATTAAATCAAATGAAAGTCAAACACATTCAAACAAAGCTAATTGAATCAAATGAAAGTCAAACACATTCAAACAAAGCTGATTAATCAAATGTAAGTAAACACATTCAAACAGAGCTTTTTGAATCAAATGAAAGTCAAATGCATTCATCAAAGCTAATTGAATCAAATGAAAGTCGAAAACATTCGAACAAAAAATTGAATCAAATGAAAGTCAAACAAATTCAAAGAGCTTTTTGAATCAAATGAAGGTCAAATGCATTTAAGAAAGCAAATTTTATCAAATGAAAGTCAAACACATTCAAACAAAGCTAATTGAATCAAATGTAAGTCAAACACATTCAAACAGAGCTTTTTGAATCAAATGAAAGTCAAATGCATTCATCAAAGCTAATTGAATCAAACGAAAGTCAAAAACATCTAAAAAAATCTAATTAAATCAAATGAAAGTCAAACACATTCAGACAAAGCTATTTGAATCAAATGAAAGTCAAATGCATTCTACAAATCTAATTGACTCAAATGAAAGTAAAAAACATCTAAAAAATTCAAATTAAATCAATAAAAGGTCAAACACATTCAAACAAAACTATTTGAATCAAGTGAAAGTCAAATGCATTCTATAAAGCTAATTGAATCAAATTAAAGTCAAACACATCCAAACAAAGCTAATTGAATCAAATGAAAGTAAAACACATTCAAACAAGTCTAATTGAATCAAATGAAATTCAAACAGAGCTAATTGAATCAAATGAAAGTCAAACACATTCAAAAAGAGCTTTTTTGAATCAAATGAAGGTCAAATGCAATCTACAAAGCTAATTAAATCAAAAAAAAAAAAAAAAAAAAAAAAATGAAAGTCAAACACATTCAAACAAAACTAAATGAATCAAATGAAAGTCAAAAACATGTAAAAAAAACCTAATTAAATCAAATTAAAGTAAAACACATTCAAACAAAGCTATTGGAATCTAATGAAAGTCAAATACATTCTACAAAGCTTATTGAATCAAATGAAAGTAAAAAACATTCGAACAAAGCCATGAATCCAATGAAAGTCAATCACATTCAACCGAAACTATTTGAATCAAATGAAAGTCAAATGCATTCTACAAAGCTAATTGAATCAAATGAAAGTCAAAAACATTCAACAAAGCCAATTGAATCAAATGAAAGTCAAACACATTCAAACAAACCTAATTGAATCAAATGAAAGTCGAAAACATTCGAACAAAGCCAATTGAATCAAATGAAAGTCAAACAAATTCAAAAAGAGCTTTTTGAATCAAATGAAGGTCAAATGCATTTAAGAAAGCTAATTGAATCAAATGAAAGTCAAACACATTCAAACAAAGCTAATTGAATCAAATGTAAGTCAAACACATTCAAACACTGCTTTTTGAATCAAATGAAAGTCAAATGCATTCAACAAAGCTAATTGAATCAAACGAAAGTAAAAAACATCTAAAAAAATCTAATTAAATCAAATGAAAGTCAAACACATTCAGACAAAGCTATTTGAATCAAATGAAAGTCAAATGCATTCTACAAATCTAATTGACTCAAATGAAAGTAAAAAACATCTAAAAAATTCAAATTAAATCAATAAAAGGTCAAACACATTCAAACAAAACTATTTGAATCAAAGTGAAAGTCAAATGCATTCTATAAAGCTAATTGAATCAAATTAAGGTCAAACACATCCAAACAAAGCTAATTGAATCAAATGAAAGTAAAAACACATTCAAACAAGCCTAATTGAATCAAATGAAATTCAAACACATTCAAACAGAGCTAATTGAATCAAATGAAAGTCAAACACATTCAAAAAGAGCTTTTTGAATCAAATGAAGTCAAATGCAATCTACAAAGCTAATTAAATCAAATGAAAGTCAAACACATTCAAACAAAGCTATTGGAATCTAATGAAAGTCAAATGCATTCTACAAAGCTTATTGAATCAAATGAAAGTAAAAAACATTCGAACAAAGCCAAATGAATCCAATGAAAGTCAAACACATTCAAACTAAACTATTTGAATCAAATGAAAGTCAAATGCATTCTACAAAGCTAGTTGAATCAAATGAAAGTAAAAAACATTCCAACAAAGACAATTGAATCAAAAGAAAGTCAAACACATTCAAACAAAGCTAATTGAATCAAATGAAAGGCAAACACATTCAAACAGACCAAATTGAATCAAAGGAAAGTCAAACACATTCAAACAAAGCTATTGGAATCTAATGAAAGTCAAATGCATTCTACAAAGCTTATTGAATCAAATGAAAGTAAAAACATTCTAACAAAGCCAAATGAATCCAATGAAAGTCAAACACATTCAAACTAAACTATTTGTATAAAATGAAAGTAAAACGCATTCTACAAAGCTAATTGAATCAAATGAAAGTCAAAAACATTCCAACAAAGCCAATTGAATCAAATGAAAGTCAAACACATTTAAACAAACCTAATTGAATCAAATGATAGTCAAACACATTCAAACAGACCTAATTGAATCAAATGAAAGTCAAACACATTCAAAAAGAGCTTTTTGAATCAAATGACTGTCAAATGCAATCCACAAAGCTAATTGAATCAAATGAAAGTCAAACACATTGTAACAATGCTACTTGGATCAAATGTAAGTCAAACACATTCAAACAGAGCATTTTGAATCAATTGAAAGTCAAATGCATTCAACAAAGCTAATTGAATCAAATGAAAGTAAAAAACATTCAAGCAAAGCTAATTAAATCAAATGAAAGTCAAACACATTCAAACAAAGCTATTTGAATCAAATAAATGTCAAATGCATTCTACAAAGCTAACTACAAAGCTAATTGGATCAAATGTGAGTCAAACACATTCAAAAAAAGCTTTTTGAATCAAATGACTGTCAAATGCAATCTACAAAGCTAATTGAATCAAATGAAAGTCAAACACATTGTAACAATGCTAATTGGATCAAATGTAAGTCAAACACATTCAAACAGAGCATTTTGAATCAATAGAAAGTCAAATGCATTCAACAAAGCTAATTGAATCAAATGAAAGTAAAAAACAACTAAAAAAACCTAATTAAATCAAATAAAAGTCAAACACATCCAAACAAAGCTATTTGAATCAAATAAAAGTCAAATGCATTCTACAAAGCTAACTGAATCAAACGAAAGTAAAAAAACATTCGAACAAATCCATTTGAATCAAATGAAAGTCAAACACATTCAAACAAAGCTAATTGAATCAAATGAATGTCAAACACATTCAAACAAAGCTGATTAGATCAATTGTAAGTCAAACACATTCAAACAGATCTTTTTGAATCAAATTAAAGTCAATTGCATTCAACAAAGCTAATTGAATCAAACGAAAGTAAAAAATATTCAAACAAACCTAATTGAATCAAACAAAAGTCAAACACATCCAAACAAAGCTAATTGAATCAAATGTAAGTCAAACACATTCAAATAGAGCTTTTTGAATCAAATGAAAGTCAAATGCATTCAACAAAGCTAATTGAATCAAACGAAAGTCAAAAAACATCTAAAAAAACCTAATTGAATCAAATGAAAGTCAAACACATTCAAACAATGCTATTTGAATCAAATGAAAGTCAAATGCATTCTACAAAGCTCATTGAATCAAATGAACGTCAAAAAACATCTAAAAAAAATCAAAAAAAAAAAAAAAAAAAAAAAAAAAAAAAAAAAAAAAAAAAAAAAATTAAATCAAATGAAAGTCAAACACATTCAGACAAAGCTATTTAAATCAAATGAAAGTCAAATGTTTTCTACAAATCTAATTGAATCAAATGAAAGTAAAAAACATTCCAACAAAGCCAATTGAATCAAATGAAAGTCAAACACATTTAAACAAACCTTATTGAATCAAATGAAAGTCAAACACATTCAAACAGACCTAATTGAATAAAATGAAAGTCAAACACATTCAAAAAGAGCTTTTTGAATCAGATGAAGGTCAAATGCATTTAAGAAAGCTAATTGAATCAAATGAAAGTCGAACACATTCAAACAAAGCTAATTGAATCAAATGTAAGTCAAACACATTGAAACAAAGCTAATTGGATCAAATGTGAGTCAAACACATTCAAACAGAGCTTTTTGTATCAAATGAAAGTCAATTGCATTCATCAAAGCTAATTGAGTCAAATGAAAGTCGAAAACATTCGAACAAAGCCAATTGAATCAAATGAAAGTCAAACAAATTCAAATAGAGCTTTTTGAATCAAATGAAGGTCAAATGCATTTAAGAAAGCTAATTGAATCAAATGAAAGTTAAACACATTCAAACAAAGCTAATTGAATCAAATGTAAGTCAAACCCATTAAAACAGAGCTTTTTGAATCAAATGAAAGTCAAATGCATTCAACAAAGCTAATTGAATCAAACGAAAGTCAAAAACATCTAAAAAAATGTAATTAAATCAAATGAAAGTCAAACACATTCAGACAAAGCTATTTGAATCAAATGAAAGTCAAATGCATTCTACAAATCTAATTGAGTCAAATGAAAGTAAAAAACATCTAAAAAATTCAAATTAAATCAATATAAGGTCAAACACATTCAAACAAAACTATTTGAATCAAGTGAAAGTCAAATGCATTCTATAAAGCTAATTGAATCAAATTAAAGTCAAACACATCCAAACAAAGCTAATTGAATCAAATGAAAGTAAAACACATTCAAACAAGTCTAATTGAATCAAATAAAATTCAAACAGAGCTAATTGAATCAAATGAAAGTCTAACACAATCAAAAAGATCTTTTTGAATCAAATGAAGGTCAAATGCAATCTACAAAGCTAATTAAATCAAATGAAAGTCAAACACATTCAAACAAAACTAAATGAATCAAATGAAAGTCAAAAACATCTAAAAAACCTAACTAAATCAAATGAAAGTCAAACACATTCAAACAAAGCTATTGGAATCTAATGAAAGTCAAATGCATTCTACAAAGCTTATTGAATCGAATGAAAGTCAAATGCATTCGAACAAAGCCAAATGAATCCAATGAAAGTCAAACGCATTCAAACTAAACTATTTGAATCAAATGAAAGTCAAATGCATTCTACAAAGCTAATTGAATCAAATGAAAGTAAAAAACATTCCAATAAAGCCAATTGAATCAAATGAAAGTCAAACACATTCAAACAAACCTAATTGAATCAAATGAAAGTCAAACACATTCAAACAGACCTAATTGAATCAAATGAAAGTCAAACACATTCAAACAGACCTAATTGAATCAAATGAAAGTCAAACACATTCAAACAAAGCTATTAGAATCTAATGAAAGTCAAATGCATTCTACAAAGCTTATTGAATCAAATGAAAGTAAAAAACACTCGAACAAAGCCAAATGAATCCAATGAAAGTCAAACACATTCAAACTAAACTATTTGAATCAAATGAAAGTCAAATGCATTCTACAAAGCTAATTGAATCAAATGAAAGTCATAAACATTCCAACAAAGCCAATTGAATCAAATGAAAGTCAAACACATTTAAACAAACCTAATTGAATCAAATGATAGTCAAACACATTCAAACTGACCTTATTGAATCAAATGAAAGTCAAACACATTCAAAAAGAGCTTTTTGAATCAAATGACTGTCAAATGCAATCTACAAAGCTAATTGAATCAAATGAAAGTCAAACACATTGTAACAATGCTAATTGGATCAAATGTAAGTCAAACACATTCAAATAGAGCATTTTGAATCAATTGAAAGTCAAATGCATTCAACAAAGCTAATTGAATCAAATGAAAGTAAAAAACATCTAAAAAACCTAATTAAATCAAATGAAAGTCAAACACATTCAAACAAAGCTATTTGAATCAAATGAAAGTCAAATGCATTCTACAAAGCTAACTGAATCAAACGAAAGTAAAAAACATTCGAACAAATCCATTTGAATCAAATGAAAGTCAAACACATTCAAACAAAGCTAATTGAATCAAATGAATGTCAAACACATTCAAACAAAGCTGATTAGATCTATTGTAAGTCAAACACATTCAAACAGAGCTTTTTGAATCAAATTAAAGTCAAATGCATTCAACAAAGCTAATTGAATCAAACGAAAGTCAAAAACATTCAAACAAACCTAATTGAATAAAACGAAAGTCAAACACATCCAAACAAAGCTAATTGAATCAAATGTAAGTCAAACACATTCAAACAGAGCTTTTTGAATCAAATGAAAGTCAAATGCATTCAACAAAGCTAATTCAATCAAACGAAAGTCAAAAACATCTAAAAAAACCTAATTAAATCAAATGAAAGTCAAACACATTCAAACAGAGCTATTTAAATCAAATGAAAGTCAAATGCATTCTACAAAGCTAATTGAATCCAATGGAAGTAAAACACATTCAAACAAAGCTAATTAAATCAAATGAAAGTCAATCACATTCAGACAAAGCTATTTGAATCAAATGAAAGTCAAATGCATTCTACAAATCTAATAGAATCAAATGAATGTAAAAAACATTTGAACAAAGCCAATTGAATCAAATGAAAGTCAAACACATTCAAACAAACCTATCTGAACTAAATGAAAGTCAAACACATTCAAACAGTGCGAATTGAATAAAATGAAAGTCAAATTCAAAAAGAGCTTTTTGAATCAGATGAAGGTCAAATGCATTTAAGAAAGCTAATTGAATCAAATGAAAGTCAAACACATTCAAACAAAGCTAATTGAATCAAATGTAAGTCAAACACATTCAAACAAAGCTTTTTGAATCAAATGAAAGTCAAATGCATTTAACAAAGCTAATTGAATCAAATGAAAGTCAAAAACATCTAAAAAAATCTAATTAAATCAAATAAAAGTCAAACACATTCAGACAAAGCTATTTGAATCAAATGAAAGTCAAATGCATTCTAAAAATCTAATTGACACAAATGAAAGTAAAAAACATCTAAAAAATTCAAATTAAATCAATAAAAGGTCAAACACATTCAAACAAAATTATTTGAATCAAGTGAAAGTCAAATGCATTCTACAAAGCTAATTGAATCAAATTAAAGTCAAACACATCCAAACAAAGCTAATTGAATCAAATGAAAGTAAAACACATTCAAACAAGTCTAATTGAATCAAATGAAATTCAAACACAATTCAAACAGAGCTAATTGATGCAAATGAAAGTCAAACACATTCAAAAAGAGCTTTTTGAATCAAATGAAAGTCAAATGCAATCTACAAAGCTAAATAAATCAAAGGAAAGTCAAACACATTCAAACAAAACTAAATAAATCAAATGAAAGTCAAAAACATCTAAAAAAACCTAATTAAATCAAATGAAAGTCAAACACATTCAGACAAAGCTATTTGAATCAAATGAAAGTCAAATGCATTCTACAAATCTAATAGAATCAAATGAATGTAAAAAACATTTGAACAAAGCCAATTGAATCAAATGAAAGTCAAACACATTCAAACAAACCTATCTGAACTAAATGAAAGTCAAACACATTCAAACAGTGCGAATTGAATAAAATGAAAGTCAAATTCAAAAAGAGCTTTTTGAATCAGATGAAGGTCAAATGCATTTAAGAAAGCTAATTGAATCAAATGAAAGTCAAACACATTCAAACAAAGCTAATTGAATCAAATGTTAAGTCAAACACACATGTCAAAACAAAGCTTTTTTGAATTCAAAATGAAAGTCAAATGCATTTAAACAAAGCTTAATTGAATCAAATGAAAAGTCAAAAAACATCTAAAAAAAATCTAATTAAATCAAATAAAAAGTCAAAACACATTCAGACAAAGCTATTTGAATCAAATGAAAAGTCAAATGCATTCTAAAAAATCTAATTGACACAAATGAAAGTAAAAAAAAACATCTAAAAAAATTCAAAATTAAATCAATAAAAGGTCAAACACATTCAAACAAAAATTATTTGAAATCAAGTTGAAAGTCAAATGCATTCTATACAAAGCTTAATTGAATCAAATTAAAGTTCAAAACACATTCCAAACAAAGCTAATTGAATCAAATGAAAGTAAAACACATTCAAACAAGTCTAATTGAATCAAATGAAATTCAAACACAATTCAAACAGAGCTAATTGATGCAAATGAAAGTCAAACACATTCAAAAAGAGCTTTTTGAATCAAATGAAAGTCAAATGCAATCTACAAAGCTAAATAAATCAAAGGAAAGTCAAACACATTCAAACAAAACTAAATAAATCAAATGAAAGTCAAAAACATCTAAAAAAAACCTAATTAAATCAAATGAAAGTCAAACACATTCAAACAAAGCTATTGGAATCTAATGAAAGTCAAATGCATTCTACAAAGCTTATTGAATCAAATGAAAGTAAAAAACATTCGAACAAAGCCAAATGAATCCAATGAAAGTCAAACACATTCAAACTAAACTATTTGAATCAAATGAAAGTCAAATGCATTCTACAAAGCTAATTGAATCAAATGAAAGTCAAAAACATTCCAACAAAGCCAATTGAATCAAATGAAACTCAAACACATTCAAACAAACCTAATTGAATCAAATGAAAATCAAACACATTCAAACAGACCTAATTGAATCAAATGAAAGTCATACACATTCAAAAAGAGCTTTTTGAATCAAATGACGGTCAAATGCAATCTACAAAGCTAATTGAATCAAATGAAAGTCAAACACATTGAAACAAAGCTAATTGGATTAAATGTGAGTCAAACACATTGAAACAGAGCTTTTTGAATCAAATGAAAGTCAAATGCATTCAACAAAGCTAATTGAATCAAATGAAAGTCGAAAACATTCGAACAAAGCCAATTGAATCAAATGAAAGTCAAACAAATTCAAAAAGAGCTTTTTGAATCAAATGAAGGTCAAATGCATTTAAGAAAGCTAATTGAATCAAATGAAAGTCAAACACATTCAAACAAAGCTAATTGAATCAAATGTAAGTCAAACACATTCAAACAGAGCTTTTTGAATCAAATGAAAGTCAAATGCATTCAACAAAGCTAATTGAATCAAACGAAAGTCAAAAACATCTAAAAAAATCTAATTAAATCAAATGAAAGTCAAACACATTCAGACAAAGCTATTTGAATCAAATGAAAGTCAAATGCATTCTACAAATCTAATTGACTCAAATGAAAGTAAAAAACATCTAAAAAATTCAAATTAAATCAATAAAAGGTTAAACACATTCAAACAAAACTATTTGAATCAAGTGAAAGTCAAATGCATTCTATAAAGCTAATTGAATCAAATTAAAGTCAAACACATCCAAACAAAGCTAATTGAATCAAATGAAAGTAAAACACATTCAAACAAGTCTAATTGAATCAATTGAAATTCAAACACATTCAAACAGAGCTAATTGAATCAAATGAAAGTCAAACACATTCAAAAAGAGCTTTTTGAATCAAATGAAGGTCAAATGCATTCTACAAAGCTAATTAAATCAAATGAAAGTCAAACACATTCAAACAAAACTAAATGAATCAAATGAAAGTCAAAAACATCTAAAAAAACCTAATTAAATCAAATGAAAGTCAAACACATTCAAACAAAGCTATTGGAATCTAATGAAAGTCAAATGCATTCAACAAAGCTTATTGAATCAAATGAAAGTAAAAAACATTCGAACAAAGCCAAATGAATCCAATGAAAGTCAAACACATTCAAACTAAACTATTTGAATCAAATGAAAGTCAAATGAATTCTACAAAGCTAATTGAATCAAATGAAAGTCAAAAACATTCCAACAAAGCCAATTGAATCTAATGAAAGTCAAACACATTCAAACAAACCTAGTTGAATCAAATGAAAGTCAAATAGATTCAAACAGACCTAATTGAATCAAATGAAAGTCAAACACATTCAAACAAAGCTATTGGAATCTAATGAAAGTCAAATGCATTCTACAAAGCTTATTGAATCAAATGAAAGTAAAAAACATTCGAACAAAGCCAAATGAATCCAATGAAAGTCAAACACATTCAAACTAAATTATTTGAATCAAATGAAAGTCAAATGCATTCTACAAAGCTAATTGAATCAAATGAAAGTCAAAAACATTCCAACCAAGCCAATTGAATCAAATGAAAGTCAAACACATTCAAACAAACCTAATTGAATCAAATGAAAGTCAAACACATTCAAACAGACCTAATTGAATCAATTGAAAGTCAAACACATTCAAACAAAGCTATTGGAATCTAATGAAAGTCAAACGCATTCTACAAAGCTTATTGAATCAAATGAAAGTAAAAAAATTCGAACAAAGCCAAATGAATCCAATGAAAGTCAAACACATTCAAACTAAACTATTTGAATAAAATGAAAGTCAAATGCATTCTACAAAGCTAATTGAATCAAATGAAAGTCAAAAACATTCCAACAAAGCCAATTGAATCAAATGAAAGTCAAACATATTTAAACAAACCTAATTGAATCAAATGATAGTCAAACACATTCAAACAGACCTAATTGAATCAAATGAAAGTCAAATGAAAGAGCTTTTTGAATCAAATGACTGTCAAATGCAATCTACAAAGCTAATTGAATCAAATGAATGTCAAACACATTGAAACAATGCTAATTGGATCAAATGTAAGTCAAACACATTCAAATAGAGCATTTTGAATCATTTGAAAGTCAAATGCATTCAACAAAGCTAATTGAATCAAATGAAAGTAAAAAACATCTAAAAAAACCTAATTAAATGAAATGAAAGTCAAACACATTCAAACAAAGCTTTTTGAATAAAATCAAAGTCAAATGCATTCTACAAAGCTAACTGAATCAAACGAAAGTAAAAAACATTCGAACAAATCCATTTGAATCAAATGAAAGTCAAACACATTCAAACAAAGCTAATTGAATCAAATGAATGTCAAACACATTCAAACAAAGCTGATTAGATCAATTAGAAGTCAAACACATTCAAACAGAGCTTTTTGAATCAAATTAAAGTCAAATGCATTCAACAAAGCTAATTGAATCAAACGAAAGTAATAAACATTCAAACAAACCTAATTGAGTCAAACGAAAGTCAAACACATCCAAACAAGTCTAATTGAATCAAATGAAATTCAAACACAATTCAAACAGAGCTAATTGATGCAAATAAAAGTCAAACACATTCAAAAAGAGCTTTTTGAATCAAATGAAAGTCAAATGCAATCTACAAAGCTAATTAAATCAAATGCAAGTCAAACACATTCAAACAAAACTAAATAAATCAAATGAAAGTCAAAAACATCTAAAAAAAACCTAATTAAATCAAATGAAAGTCAAACACATTCAAACAAAGCTATTGGAATCTAATGAAAGTCAAATGCATTCTACAAAGCTTATTGAATCAAATGAAAGTAAAAAACATTCGAACAAAGCCAAATGAATCCAATGAAAGTCAAACACATTCAAACTAAACTATTTGAATCAAATGAAAGTCAAATGCATTCTACAAAGCTAATTGAATAAAATGAAAGTCAAAAACATTCCAACAAAGCCAATTGAATCAAATGAAACTCAAACACATTCAAACAAACCTAATTGAATCAAATGAAAGTCAAACACATTCAAACAGACCTAATTGAATCAAATGAAAGTCATACACATTCAAAAAGAGCTTTTTGAATCAAATGACGGTCAAATGCAATCTACAAAGCTTATTGAATCAAATGAAAGTCAAACACATCTAAAAAAATGTAATTAAATCAAATGAAAGTCAAACACATTCAGACAAAGCTATTTGAATCAAATGAAAGTCAAATGCATTCTACAAATCTAATTGACTCAAATGAAAGTAAAAAACATCTAAAAAATTCAAATTAAATCAATATAAGGTCAAACACATTCAAACAAAACTATTTGAATCAAGTGAAAGTCAAATGCATTCTATAAAGCTAATTGAATCAAATTAAAGTCAAACACATCCAAACAAAGCTAATTGAATCAAATGAAAGTAAAACACATTCAAACAAGTCTAATTGAATCAAATGAAATTCAAACAGAGCTAATTGAATCAAATGAATGTCTAACACAATCAAAAAGATCTTTTTGAATCAAATGAAGGTCAAATGCAATCTACAAAGCTAATTAAATCAAATGAAAGTCAAACACATTCAAACAAAACTAAATGAATCAAATGAAAGTCAAAAACATCTAAAAAACCTAACTAAATCAAATGAAAGTCAAACACATTCAAACAAAGCTATTGGAATCTAATGAAAGTCAAATGCATTCTACAAAGCTTATTGAATCGAATGAAAGTCAAATGCATTCGAACAAAGCCAAATGAATCCAATGAAAGTCGAACGCATTTAAACTAAACTATTTAAATTAAATGAAAGTCAAATGTATTCTACAAAGCTAATTGAACGAAATGAAAGTCAAAAACATTCCAACAAAGCCAATTGAATCAAATGAAAGTCAAACACATTCAAACAAACCTAATTGAATCAAATGAAAGTCAAACACATTCAAACAGACCTAATTGAATCAAATGAAAGTCAAACACATTCAAACAGAACTAATTGAATCAATTGAAAGTCAAACACATTCAAACAAAGCTATTGGAATCTAATGAAAGTCAAACGCATTCTACAAAGCTTATTGAATCAAATGAAAGTAAAAAACATTCGAACAAAGCCAAATGAATCCAATGAAAGTCAAACACATTCAAACTAAACTATTTGAATAAAATGAAAGTCAAATGCATTCTACAAAGCTAATTGAATCAAATGAAAGTCAAAAAACATTCCAACAAAGCCAATTGAATCAAATGAAAGTCAAACATATTTAAACAAACCTAATTGAATTAAATGATAGTCAAACACATTCAAACAGACCTAATTGAATCAAATGAAAGTCAAATGAAAGAGCTTTTTGAATCAAATGACTGTCAAATGCAATCTACAAAGCTAATTGAATCAAATGAATGTCAAACACATTGAAACAATGCTAATTGGATCAAATGTAAGTCAAACACAATCAAATAGAGCATTTTGAATCAATTGAAAGTCAAATGCATTCAACAAAGCTAATTGAATCAAATGAAAGTAAAAAACATCTAAAAAAACCTAATTAAATGAAATGAAAGTCAAACACATTCAAACAAAGCTTTTTGAATAAAATCAAAGTCAAATGCATTCTACAAAGCTAACTGAATCAAACGAAAGTAAAAAACATTCGAACAAATCCATTTGAATCAAATGAAAGTCAAACACATTCAAACAAAGCTAATTGAATCAAATGAATGTCAAACACATTCAAACAAAGCTGATTAGATCAATTAGAAGTCAAACACATTCAAACAGAGCTTTTTGAATCAAATTAAAGTCAAATGCATTCAACAAAGCTAATTGAATCAAACGAAAGTAAAAAACATTCAAACAAACCAAATTGAATCAAACGAAAGTCAAACACATCCAAACAAGTCTAATTGAATCAAATGAAATTCAAACACAATTCAAACAGAGCTAATTGATGCAAATGAAAGTCAAACACATTCAAAAAGAGCTTTATGAATCAAATGAAAGTCAAATGCAATCTACAAAGCTAATTAAATCAAATGCAAGTCAAACACATTCAAACAAAACTAAATAAATCAAATGAAAGTCAAAAACATCTAAAAAAAACCTAATTAAATCAAATGAAAGTCAAACATATTCAAACAAAGCTATTGGAATCTAATGAAAGTCAAATGCATTCTACAAAGCTTATTGAATCAAATGAAAGTAAAAAACATTCGAACAAAGCCAAATGAATCCAATGAAAGTCAAACACATTCAAACTAAACTATTTGAATCAAATGAAAGTCAAATGCATTCTACAAAGCTAATTGAATAAAATGAAAGTCAAAAACATTCCAACAAAGCCAATTGAATCAAATGAAACTCAAACACATTCAAACAAACCTAATTGAATCAAATGAAAGTCAAACACATTTAAACAGACCTAATTGAATCAAATGAAAGTCATACACATTCAAAAAGAGCTTTTTGAATCAAATGACGGTCAAATGCAATCTACAAAGCTTATTGAATCAAATGAAAGTCAAACACATCTAAAAAAATGTAATTAAATCAAATGAAAGTCAAACACATTCAGACAAAGCTATTTGAATCAAATGAAAGTCAAATGCATTCTACAAATCTAATTGACTCAAATGAAAGTAAAAAACATCTAAAAAATTCAAATTAAATCAATATAAGGTCAAACACATTCAAACAAAACTATTTGAATCAAGTGAAAGTCAAATGCATTCTATAAAGCTAATTGAATCAAATTAAAGTCAAACACATCCAAACAAAGCTAATTGAATGAAATGAAATTCAAACACAATTCAAACAGAGCTAATTGATGCAAATGAAAGTCAAACACATTCAAAAAGAGCTTTATGAATCAAATGAAAGTCAAATGCAATCTACAAAGCTAATTAAATCAAATGCAAGTCAAACACATTCAAACAAAACTAAATAAATCAAATGAAAGTCAAAAACATCTAAAAAAAACCTAATTAAATCAAATGAAAGTCAAACACATTCAAACAAAGCTATTGGAATCTAATGAAAGTCAAATGCATTCTACAAAGCTTATTGAATCAAATGAAAGTAAAAAACATTCGAACAAAGCCAAATGAATCCAATGAAAGTCAAACACATTCAAACTAAACTATTTGAATCAAATGAAAGTCAAATGCATTCTACAAAGCTAATTGAATAAAATGAAAGTCAAAAACATTCCAACAAAGCCAATTGAATCAAATGAAACTCAAACACATTCAAACAAACCTAATTGAATCAAATGAAAGTCAAACACATTCAAACAGACCTAATTGAATCAAATGAAAGTCATACACATTCAAAAAGAGCTTTTTGAATCAAATGACGGTCAAATGCAATCTACAAAGCTTATTGAATAAAATGAAAGTCAAACACATCTAAAAAAAATGTAATTAAATCAAATGAAAGTCAAACACATTCAGACAAAGCTATTTGAATCAAATAAAAGTCAAATGCATTCTACAAATCTAATTGACTCAAATGAAAGTAAAAAACATCTAAAAAATTCAAACTAAATCAATATAAGGTCAAACACATTCAAACAAAACTATTTGAATCAAGTGAAAGTCAAATGCATTCTATAAAGCTAATTGAATCAAATTAAAGTCAAACACATCCAAACAAAGCTAATTGAATCAAATGAAAGTAAAACACATTCAAACAAGTCTAATTGAATCAAATGAAATTCAAACAGAGCTAATTGAATCAAATGAATGTCTAACACAATCAAAAAGATCTTTTTGAATCAAATGAAGGTCAAATGCAATCTACAAAGCTAATTAAATCAAATGAAAGTCAAACACATTCAAACAAAACTAAATGAATCAAATGAAAGTCAAAAACATCTAAAAAACCTAACTAAATCAAATGAAAGTCAAACACATTCAAACAAAGCTATTGGAATCTAATGAAAGTCAAATGCATTCTACAAAGCTTATTGAATCGAATGAAAGTCAAATGCATTCGAACAAAGCCAAATGAATCCAATGAAAGTCGAACGCATTTAAACTAAACTATTTGAATTAAATGAAAGTCAAATGTATTCTACAAAGCTAATTGAACGAAATGAAAGTCAAAAACATTCCAACAAAGCCAATTGAATCAAATGAAAGTCAAACACATTCAAACAAACCTAATTGAATCAAATGAAAGTCAAACACATTCAAACAGACCTAATTGAATCAAATGAAAGTCAAACACATTCAAACAGAACTAATTGAATCAAATGAAAGTCAAACACATTCAAACAAAGCTATTAGAATCTAATGAAAGTCAAATGCATTCTACAAAGCTTATTGAATCAAATGAAAGTAAAAAACACTCGAACAAAGCCAAATGAATCCAATGAAAGTCAAACACATTCAAACTAAACTATTTGAATCAAATGAAAGTCAAATGCATTCTACAAAGCTAATTGAATCAAATGAAAGTCAAAAACATTCCAACAAAGCCAATTGAATCAAATGAAAGTCAAACACATTTAAACAAACCTTATTGAATCAAATGATAGTCAAACACATTCAAACAGACCTAATTGAATCAAATGAAAGTCAAACACATTCAAAAAGAGCTTTTTGAATCAAATGACTGTCAAATGCAATCTACAAAGCTAATTGAATCAAATGAAAGTCAAACACATTGTAACAATGCTAATTGGATCAAATGTAAGTCAAACACATTCAAACAGAGCATTTTGAATCAATTGAAAGTCAAACGCATTCAACAAAGCTAATTGAATCAAATGAAAGTAAAAAACATCTAAAAAAACCTAATTAAATCAAATGAAAGTCAAACACATTCAAACAAAGCTATTTGAATCAAATAAAAGTCAAATGCATTCTACAAAGCTAACTGAATCAAACGAAAGTAAAAAACATTCGAACAAATCCATTTGAATCAAATGAAAGTCAAACACATTCAAACAAAGCTAATTGAATCAAATGAATGTCAAACACATTCAAACAAAGCTGATTAGATCTATTGTAAGTCAAACACATTCAAACAGAGCTTTTTTAATCAAATTAAAGTCAAATGCATTCAACAAAGCTAATTGAATCAAACGAAAGTCAAAAAAATTCAAACAAACCTAATTGAATAAAACGAAAGTCAAACACATCCAAACAAAGCTAATTGAATCAAATGTAAGTCAAACACATTCAAACAGAGCTTTTTGAATCAAATGAAAGTCAAATGCATTCAACAAAGCTAATTCAATCAAACGAAAGTCAAAGACATCTAAAAAAACCTAATTAAATCAAATGAAAGTCAAACACATTCAAACAGAGCTATTTAAATCAAATGAAAGTCAAATGCATTCTACAAAGCTAATTGAATCCAATGGAAGTAAAACACATTTAAACAAAGCTAATTAAATCAAATGAAAGTCAAACACATTCAGACAAAGCTATTTGAATCAAATGAAAGTCAAATGCATTCTACAAATCTAATTGAATCAAATGAATGTAAAAAACATTTGAACAAAGCCAATTGAATCAAATGAAAGTCAAACACATTCAAACAAACCTATCTGAACCAAATGAAAGTCAAACACATTCAAACAGTGCGAATTGAATAAAATGAAAGTCAAATTCAAAAAGAGCTTTTTGAATCAGATGAAGGTCAAATGCATTTAAGAAAGCTAATTGAATCAAATGAAAGTCAAACACATTCAAACAAAGCTAATTGAATCAAATGTAAGTCAAACACATTGAAACAAAGCTAATTGGATCAAATGTGAGTCAAACACATTCAAACGGAGCTTTTTGTATCAAATGAAAGTCAAATGCATTCATCAAAGCTAATTAAATCAAATGAAAGTCGAAAACATTCGAACAAAGCCAATTGAATCAAATGAAAGTCAAACAAATTCAAATAGAGCTTTTTGAATCAAATGAAGGTCAAATTCATTTAAGAAAGCTAATTGAATCAAATGAAAGTCAAACACATTCAAACAAAGCTAATTGAATCAAATGTAAGTCAAACACATTCAAACACTGCTTTTTGAATCAAATGAAAGTCAAATGCATTCAACAAAGCTAATTGAATCAAACGAAAGTCAAAAACATCTAAAAAAATCTAATTAAATCAAATGAAAGTCAAACACATTCAGACAAAGCTATTTGAATCAAATGAAAGTCAAATGCATTCTACAAATCTAATTGACTCAAATGAAAGTAAAAAACATCTAAAAAATTCAAATTAAATCAATAAAAGGTCAAACACATTCAAACAAAACTATTTGAATCAAGTGAAAGTCAAATGCATTCTACAAAGCTAATTGAATCAAATTAAAGTCAAACACATCCAAACAAAGCTAATTGAATCAAATGAAAGTAAAACACATTCAAACAAGTCTAATTGAATCAAATGAAATTCAAACACAATTCAAACAGAGCTAATTGATGCAAATGAAAGTCAAACACATTCAAAAAGAGCTTTTTGAATCAAATGAAAGTCAAATGCAATCTACAAAGCTAATAAAATCAAATGAAAGTCAAACACATTCAAACAAAACTAAATAAATCAAATGAAAGTCAAAAACAACTAAAAAAAACCTAATTAAATCAAATGAAAGTCAAACACATTCAAACAAAGCTATTGGAATCTAATGAAAGTCAAATGCATTCTACAAAGCTTATTGAATCAAATGAAAGTAAAAAACATTCGAACAAAGCCAAATGAATCCAATGAAAGTCAAACACATTCAAACTAAACTATTTGAATCAAATGAAAGTCAAATGCATTCTACAAAGCTAATTGAATCAAATGAAAGTCAAAAACATTCCAACAAAGCCAATTGAATCAAATGAAACTCAAACACATTCAAACAAACCTAATTGAATCAAATGAAAGTCAAACACATTCAAACAGACCTAATTGAATCAAATGAAAGTCATACACATTCAAAAAGAGCTTTTTGAATCAAATGACGGTCAAATGCAATCTACAAAGCTAATTGAATCAAATGAAAGTCAAACACATTGAAACAAAGCTAATTGGATTAAATGTGAGTCAAACACATTGAAACAGAGCTTTTTGAATCAAATGAAAGTCAAATGCATTCATCAAAGCTAATTGAATCAAATGAAAGTCGAAAACATTCGAACAAAGCCAATTGAATCAAATGAAAGTCAAACAAATTCAAAAAGAGCTTTTTGAATCAAATGAAGGTCAAATGCATTTAAGAATTTAATTGAATCAAATGAAAGTCAAACACATTCAAACAAAGCTAATTGAATCAAATGTAAGTCAAACACATTCAAATAGAGCTTTTTGAATCAAATGAAAGTCAAATGCATTCAATAAAGCTAATTGAATCAAACGAAAGTCAAAAACATCTAAAAAAATCTAATTAAATCAAATGAAAGTTAAACACATTCAGACAAAGCTATTTGAATCAAATGAAAGTCAAATGCATTCTACAAATCTAATTGACTCAAATGAAAGTAAATAACATCTAAAAAATTCAAATTAAATCAATAAAAGGTCAAACACATTCAAACAAAACTATTTGAATCAAGTGAAAGTCAAATGCATTCTACAAAGCTACATTAATCAAATTAAAGTCAAACACATCCAAACAAAGCTAATTGAATCAAATGAAAGTAAAACACATTCAAACAAGTCTAATTGAATCAAATGAAATTCAAACACATTCAAACAGAGCTAATTGAATCAAATGAAAGTCAAACACATTCAAAAAGAGCTTTTTGAATCAAATGAAGGTCAAATGCAATCTACAAAGCTAATTAAATCAAATGAAAGTCAAACACATTCAAACAAAACTAAATGAATCAAATGAAAGTCAAAAAACATCTAAAAAAACCTAATTAAATCAAATGAAAGTCAAACACATTCAAACAAAGCTATTGGAATCTAATGAAAGTCAAATGCATTCAACAAAGCTTATTGAATCAAATGAAAGTAAAAAACATTCGAACAAAGCCAAATGAATCCAATGAAAGTCAAACACATTCAAACTAAACTATTTGAATAAAATGAAAGTCAAATGCATTCTACAAAGCTAATTGAACCAAATGAAAGTCAAAAACATTCCAACAAAGCCAATTGAATCAAATGAAAGTCAAACATATTTAAACAAACCTAATTGAATCAAATGATAGTCAAACACATTCAAACAAAACTATTTGAATCAAGTGAAAGTCAAATGCATTCTATAAAGCTAATTGAATCAAATTAAAGTCAAACACATCCAAACAAAGCTAATTGAATCAAATGAAAGTAAAACACATTCAAACAAGTCTAATTGAATCAATTGAAATTCAAACACATTCAAACAGAGCTAATTGAATCAAATGAAAGTCAAACACATTCAAAAAGAGCTTTTTGAACCAAATGAAGGTCAAATGCAATCTACAAAGCTAATTAAATCAAATGAAAGTCAAACACATTCAAACAAAACTAAATGAATCAAATGAAAGTCAAAAACATCTAAAAAAACCTAATTAAATCAAATGAAAGTCAAACACATTCAAACAAAGCTATTGGAATCTAATGAAAGTCAAATGCATTCTACAAAGCTTATTGAATCAAATGAAAGTAAAAAACATTCGAACAAAGCCAAATGAATCCAATGAAAGTCAAACACATTCAAACTTAACTATTTGAATCAAATGAAAGTCAAATGAATTCTACAAAGCTAATTGAATCAAATGAAAGTCAAAAACATTCCAACAAAGCCAATTGAATCTAATGAAAGTCAAACACATTCAAACAAACCTAATTGAATCAAATGAAAGTCAAACACATTCAAACAGACCTAATTGAATCAATTGAAAGTCAAACACATCCAAAAAAAGCTATTGGAATCTAATGAAAGTCAAATGCATTCTACAAAGCTTATTGAATCAAATGAAAGTAAAAAACATTCGAACAAAGCCAAATGAATCCAATGAAAGTCAAACACATTCAAACTAAACTATTTGAATAAAATGAAAGTCAAATGCATTCTACAAAGCTAATTGAATCAAATGAAAGTCAAAAACATTCCAACAAGGCCAATTGAATCAAATGAAAGTCAAACATATTTAAACAAACCTAATTGAATCAAATGATAGTCAAACACATTCAAACAGACCTAATTGAATCAAATGAAAGTCAAATGAAAGAGCTTTTTGAATCAAATGACTGTCAAATGCAATCTACAAAGCTAATTGAATCAAATGAAAGTCAAACACATTGAAACAATGCTAGTTGGATCAAATGTAAGTCAAACACATTCAAATAGAGCATTTTGAATCAATTAAAAGTCAAATGCATTCAACAAAGCTAATTGAATCAAATGAAAGTAAAAAACATCTAAAAAAACCTAATTAAATGAAATGAAAGTCAAACACATTCAAACAAAGCTTTTGGAATAAAATAAAAGTCAAATGCATTCTACAAAGCTAACTGAATCAAACGAAAGTAAAAAACATTCGAACAAATCCATTTGAATCAAATGAAAGTCAAACACATTCAAACAAAGCTAATTGAATCAAATGAATGTCAAACACATTCAAACAAAGCTGATTAGTTCAATTGTAAGTCAAACACATTCAAACAGAGCTTATTGAATCAAATTAAAGTCAAATGCATTCAACAAAGCTAATTGAATCAAACGAAAGTCAAAAACATTCAAACAAACCTAATTGAATCAAACGAAAGTCAAACACATCCAAACAAAGCTAATTGAATCAAATGTAAGTCAAAACACATTCAAACAGAGCTTTTTGAATCAAATGAAAGTCAAATGCATTCAACAAAGCTAATTGAATCAAACGAAAGTCAAAAACATCTAAAAAAACCTAATTAAATCAAATGAAAGTCAAACACATTAAAACAAAGCTATTTTAATCAAATGAAAGTAAAAACATCTAAAAAATTCAAATTAAATCAATAAAAGGTCAAACACATTCAAACAAAACTATTTGAATCAAATGAAAGTCAAAGACATTCAAACAGAGCTAATTGAATCAAATGAAAGTCAAACACATTCAAACAAAGCTAATTGAATCAAATGTAAGTCAAAAACATTCAAACAGAGCTTTTTGAATCAAATGAAAGTCAAATGCATTCAACAAAGCTAATTGAATCAAATGAAAGTCAAAAAAATCTAAAAAAACCTAATTAAATCAAATGAAAGTCAAACACATTCAAACAAAGCTATTTGAATCAAATGAAAGTCAAATGCATTCTACAAATCTATTTGAATCAAATGGAAGTAAAAAACAATCGAACAAAGCCAATTGAATCCAATGAAAGTCAAACACATTCAAACAAAGCTTTTTGAATCAAATGAAAGTCAAATGCATTCAACAAAGCTAATTGAATCAAATGAAAGTCAAAAACATCTAAAAAAATCTAATTAAATCAAATGAAAGTCAAACACAATAAAAAAAAAGCGAATTAAATCAAATGAAAGTCAAACACATTCAAACAAAGCTATTTGAATTAAATGAAGGTCAAATGCATTCTACAAAGCTAATTGAATCAAATGAAAGTCAAACACATTTGAACAAAGCCAATTGAATCAAATAAAAGTCAAATGCATTCAACAAAGCTCATTGAATCAAATGAAAGAAAAAACAACTAAAAAAATCTAATTAAATCAAATGAAAGTCAAACACATTCAGACAAAGCTATTTGAATCAAATGAAAGTCAAATGCATTCTACAAATCTAATTGAATCAAATGAAAGTAAAAAGCATTTGAACAAAGCCAATTGAATCAAATGAAAGTCAAACACATTCAAACAAACCTATCTGAATCAAATGAAAGTCAAACACATTCAAACAGTGCTAATTGAATAAAATGAAAGTCAAACACATTTAAAAAGAGCTTTTTGAATCAAATGAAGGTTAAATGCATTTAAGAAAGCTAATTGAATCAAATGAAAGTCAAACACATTCAAAAAGAGCTTTTTGAATCAAATGAAGGTCAAATGCATTTAAGAAAGCTAATTGAATCATATGAAAGTCAAAGATATTCAAACAGAGCTAATTGAATCAAATGAAAGTCAAACACATTCAAACTAAGCTAATTGAATCAAATGTAAGTCAAACACATTCAAACAGAGCTTTATGAATCAAATAAAACTCAAATGCATTCAACAAAGCTAATTGAATCAAACGAAAAGTCAAAAACATCTAAATAAATCTAATTAAATCAAATGAAAGTCAAACACATTCAGACAAAGCTATTTGAATCAAATGAAAATCAAATGCATTCTACAAATCTAATTGATTCAAATGAAAGTAAAAAACATCTAAAAAATTCAAATTAAATCAATAAAAGGTCAAACACATTGAAACAAAACTATTTGAATCAAGTGAAAGTCAAAAGCATTCTATAAATCTAATTGAATTAAATGAAAGTCAAACACATTCAAATAAAGCTAATTGAATCAAATGAAAGTAAAACACATTCAAACAAACCTAATTGAATCAAATGAAAGTCAAAGATATTCAAACAGAGCTAATTGAATCAAATGAAAATCAAACACATTCAAACAAAGCTAATTGAATCAAATGTAAGTCAAACACATTCAAACAGAGCTTTTTGAATCAAATGAAAGTCAAATGCATTTAACAAAGCTAATTGAATGAAATGAAAGTCAAAAACATCTAAAAAACCTAATTAAATCAAATGAAAGTCAAACACATTCATACAAAGCTATTTGAATCGAATGAAAGTCAAATGCATTCTACAAATCTAATTGAATCAAATGGAAGTAAAAAACATTCGAACAAAGCCAAATGAATCCAATGAAAGTCAAACACATTCTAACAAAGCTAATTGAATCAAATGAAAGTCAAATGCATGTAAAAAAAATCTAATTAAATCAAATGAAAGTCAAACAGAATAAAAAAAGGTAATTAAATCAAATGAAAGTCAAAAACATGTAAAAAAATCTAATTAAATCAAATGTAAGTCAAACATAATAAAAAAAAGCTAATTAAATCAAATGAAAGTCAAACATAGTCAAACAAGGCTATTTGAATTAAATGAAAGTCAAATGCAATCTACAAAGCTAATTGAATCAAATGAAAGTTAAACGCATTCAAAAAAACCTAATAGAATCAAATGAAAGACGAACACATTCAAGCAGAGCTAATTGAATCAAATGAAAGTCAAATGCATTCTATAAAGCTAATTGAATCAAATGAAAGTCAAACACAGTTAAACAAAGCTAATTGAATCAAATTATCGTAAAACACATTCAAACAAACCTAATAGAATCAAATGAAAGTCAAACACATTCAAACAGAGCTAATTGAATCAAATGAAAGTCAAACACATTCAAACACAGCTATTTGAATCAATTGAAAGTCAAATGCTTTCTACAAAGCTAATTGAATCAAATGAAAGTAAAAAACATTCCAAAAAAGCCAATTGAATCAAATGAAAGTCAAACTCATTCAAACAAACCTAATTGAATCAAATAAAAGTCAAACACATTTAAACAAAGCTAATTGAATCAAATCAAAGTCAAACACATTCAAACAAAGCTGATTAGATCAAATGTAAGTCAAACACATTCAAACAGAGCTTTTTCAATCAAATTAAAGTCAAATGCATTCAACAAAGCTAATTGAATCAAAAGAAAGTCAAAAACATTTAAAAAAATCTAATTAAATCAAATGAAAGACAAACACATTCAGACAAAGCTATTTGAATCAAATGAAATTCAAATGCATTCTACGAATCTAATTGAATCAAATGAAAGTAAAAACATCTAAAAAATTCAAATTAAATCAATAAAAGGTCAAACACATTCAAACAAAACTATTTGAATCAAATGAAAGTCAAACACTTTCAAACAAAGCTAATTGAATCAAATGAAAGTAAAGCACATTCAAACAAACCTAATTGAATCAAATGAAAGTCAAAGACATTCAAACAGAGCTAATTGAATCAAATTAAAGTGAAACACATTCAAACAAAGCTAATTGAATCAAATGTAAGTCAAACACATTCAAACAGAGCTTTTTGAATCAAATGAAAGTCAAATGCATTCAACAAAGCTAATTGAATCAAATGAAATTAAAAAAAAAAATCTAAAAAAAGCATAATTAAATCAAATGAAAGTCAAACACATTCAAACAAAGCTATTTGAATCAAATGAAAGTCAAAAAAATCTAAAAAAACCTAATTAAATCAAATGAAAGTCAAACACATTCAAACAAAGCTATTTGAACCAAATGAAAGTCAAATGCATTCTACAAATCTATTTGAATCAAATGGAAGTAAAAAACAATCGAACAAAGCCAATTGAATCCAATGAAAGTCAAACACATTCAAACAAAGCGTTTTGAATCAAATGAAAGTCAAATGCATTCAACAAAGCTAATTGAATCAAATGAAAGTGAAAAACATCTAAAAAAAGCTAATTAAATCAAATGAAAGTCAAACACAATAAAAAAAAGCTAATTAAATCAAATGAAAGTCAAACACATTCAAACAAAGCTATTTGAATTAAATGAAAGTCAAATGCAATTTACAAAGCTAATTGAATAAAATGAAAGTTAAACACATTCAAACAAACCTAATAGAATCAAATGAAAGACAAACACATTCAAACAGAGCTAATTGAGCCAAATGAAAGTCAAACCCATTCAAAATCATCTTTTTGAATCAAATGAAGGTCAAATGCATTCTACAAAGCTAATTGAATCAAATGAAAGTCAAACACATTTGAACAAAGCCAATTGAATCAAATGAAAGTCAAATGCATTCAACAAAGCTCATTGAATCAAATGAAAGTAAAAAACAACTAAAAAAATCTAATTAAATCAAATGAAAGTCAAACACATTCAGACAAAGCTATTTGAATCAAATGAAAGTCAAATGCATTCTACAAATCTAATTGAATCAAATGAAAGTAAAAAACATTTGAACAAAGCCAATTGAATCAAATGAAAGTCAAACACATTCAAACAAACCTATCTGAATCAAATGAAACTCAAACACATTCAAACAATTCTAATTGAATATAATGAAAGTCAAACACATTGAAAAAGAGCTTTTTGAATCAAATGAAGGTCAAATGCATTGAAAAAAGCTAATTGAATCAAATGAAAGTCAAACACATTCAAACAAAGCTAATTGAATCGAATGTAAGTCAAACACATTCAAATAGAGCTTTTTGAATCAAATGAAAGTCAAATGCATTCAACAAATCTAATTGAATCAAATGAAAGTCAAAAACATCTAAAAAAACCTAATTAAATCAAATGAAAGTCAAACACATTCAAACAAAGCTATTTATGTCAAATGAAAGTCAAATGCATTCTACAAAGCTAATTGAATCAAATGAAAGTCAAACACATTCAAACAAAGCTAATTGAATCAAATGTAAGTCAAACACATTCAAACAGAGCTTTTTGAATCAAATAAAACTCAAATGCATTCAACAAAGATAATTGAATCAAACGAAAGTCAAAAACATCTAAAAAAAATCTAATTAAATCAAATGTAAGTCAAACACATTCAAATAGAGCTTTTTGAATCAAATAAAAATCAAATGCATTCTACAAATCTAATTGACTCAAATGAAAATAAAAAACATCTAAAAAATTCAAATTAAATCAATAAAAGGTCAAACACATTCAAGCAAAACTATTTGAATCAAGTGAAAGTCAAAAGCATTCTATAAATCTAATTGAATTAAATGAAAGTCAAACACATTCAGACAAAGCTAATTGAATCAAATGAAAGTAGAACACATTCAAACAAACCTAATTGAATCAAATGAAAGTCAAAGATATTCAAACAGAGCTAATTGAATCAAATGAAAGTCAAACACATTCAAACAAAGCTAATTAAATTAAATGTAAGTCAATCACATTCAAACAGAGCTTTTTGAATCAAATGAAAGTCAAATGCATTTAACAAAGCTAATAGAATGAAATGAAAGTCAAAAAAATCTAAAAAACCTAATTAAATCAAATGAAAGTCAAACACATTCAGACAAAGCTATTTGAATCAAATGAAAGTCAAATGCATTCAATAAATCTAATTGACTCAAATGAAAGTAAAAAACATCTAAAAAATTCAAATTAAATCAATAAAAGGTCAAACACATTCAAACAAACCTAATTGAATCAAATGAAAGTCAAACACATTCAAAAAGAGCTTTTGAATCAAATGAAAGTCAAATGCAATTACAAATAATAAAATAAATGAAAGTCAAACACATTCAAACAAAAAAATAAATCAAATGAAAGTCAAAAACAACTAAAAAAAACCTAATTAAATCAAATGAAAGTCAAACACATTCAAACAAAGCTATTGGAATCTAATGAAAGTCAAATGCATTCTACAAAGCTTATTGAATCAAATGAAAGTAAAAAACATTCGAACAAAGCCAAATGAATCCAATGAAAGTCAAACACATTCAAACTAAACTATTTGAATCAATTGAAAGTCAAATGAATTCTACAAAGCTAATTGAATCAATTGAAAGTAAAAAACATTCCAACAAAGCCAATTGAATCTAATGAAAGTCAAACACATTCAAACAAACCTAATTGAATCAAATGAAAGTCAAACACATTCAAACAGACCTAATTGAATCAAATGAAAGTCAAACACATTCAAACAAAGCTATTGGAATCTAATGAAAGTCAAATGCATTCTACAAAGCTTATTGAAACAAATGAAAGTAAAAAACATTCGAACAAAGCCAAATGAATCCAATGAAAGTCAAACACATTCAAACAAAACTATTTGAATCAAATGAAAGTCAAATGCATTCTACAAAGCTAATTGAATCAAATGAAAGTCAAAAACATTCCAACAAAGCCAATTGAATCAAATGAAAGTCAAACACATTCAAACAAACCTAATTGAATCAAATGAAAGTCAAACACATTCAAACAGACCTAATTGAATCAAATGAAAGTCAAACACATCCAAACAAAGCTATTGGAATCTAATGAAAGTCAAATGCATTCTACAAAGCTTATTGAATCAAATGAAAGTAAAAAACATTCGAACAAAGCCAAATGAATCCAATGAAAGTCAAACACATTCAAACTAAACTATTTGAATAAAATGAAAGTCAAATGCATTCTACAAAGCTAATTGAATCAAATGAAAGTCAAAAACATTCCAACAAAGCCAATTGAATCAAATGAAAGTCAAACATAATTAAACAAACCTAATTGAATAAAATGATAGTCAAACACATTCAAACAGACCTAATTGAATCAAATGAAAGTCAAATGAAAGAGCTTTTTGAATCAAATGACTGTCAAATGCAATCTACAAAGCTAATTGAATCAAATAAAAGTCAAACACATTGAAACAATGCTAATTGGATCAAATGTAAGTCAAACACATTCAAATAGAGCATTTTGAATCAATTGAAAGTCAAATGCATTCAACAAAGCTAATTGAATCAAATGAAAGTAAAAAACATCTAAAAAAACCTAATTAAATGAAATGAAAGTCAAACACATTCAAATAAAGCTTTTTGAATAAAATAAAAGTCAAATGTATTCTACAAAGCTAACTGAATCAAACGAAAGTAAAAAACATTCGAACAAATCCATTTGAATCAAATGAAAGTCAAACACATTCAAACAAAGCTAATTGAATCAAATGAATGTCAAACACATTCAAACAAAGCTGATTAGATCAATTGTAAGTCAAACACATTCAAACAGAGCTTTTTGAATCAAATTAAAGTCAAATGCATTCAACAAAGCTAATTGAATCAAACGAAAGTCAAAAACATTCAAACAAACCTAATTGAATCAAACGAAAGTCAAACACACCCAAACAAAGCTAATTGAATCAAATGTAAGTCAAACACATTCAAACAGAGCTTTTTTAATCAAATGAAAAACAAATGCATTCAACAAATGTAATTGAATCAAATGAAAGTAAAAAACATCTAGAAAAACCTAATTAAATCAAATGAAAGTCAAACACATTCAAACAAAGCTATTTGAATCAAATGAAAGTCAAACGCATTCTACAAAGCTAATTGAATCAAATGGAAGTAAAACACATTCAAACAAAGCTAATTAAATCAAATGAAAGTAAAACACATTCAGACAAAGCTATTTGAATCAAATGAAAGTCAAATGCATTCTACAAATCTAATTGAACCAAATGAATGTAAAAAACATTTGAAGAAAGCCAATTGAATCAAATGAAAGTCAAACACATTCAAACAAACCTATCAGAATCAAATGAAAGTCAAACACATTCAAACAGTGCTAATTGAATAAAATGAAAGTCAAACACATTCAAAAAGAGCTTTTTGAATCAGATGAAGGTCAAATGCATTTAAGGAAGCTAATTGAATCAAATGAAAGTCAAACACATTCAAACAAAGCTAATTGAATCAAATGTAAGTCAAACACAATCAAACAGAGCTTTTTGAATCAAATGAAAGTCAAATGCATTCAACAAATGTAATTGAATCAAATGAAAGTCAAAAACATCTAGAAAAACCTAATTAAATCAAATGAAAGTCAAACGAATTCAAACAAAGCTATTTGTATCAAATGAATGTCAAATGCATTCTACAAAGCTAATTGAATCAAATGAAAGTCAAACACATTCAAACAAAGCTAATTGAATCATATGTAAGTCAAACACATTCAAACAGAGCTTTTTGAATCAAATGAAGGTCAAATGCATTTAAGGAAGCTAATTGAATCAAATGAAAGTCAAACACATTCAAACAAAGCTAATTGAATCAAATGTAAGTCAAACACAATCAAACAGAGCTTTTTGAATCAAAAGAAAGTCAAATGCATTCAACAAATGTAATTGAATCAAATGAAAGTCAAAAACATCTAGAAAAACCTAATTAAATCAAATGAAAGTCAAACACATTCAAACAAAGCTATTTGTATCAAATGAATGTCAAATGCATTCTACAAAGCTAATTGAATCAAATGAAAGTCAAACACATTCAAACAAAGCTAATTGAATCATATGTAAGTCAAACACATTCAAACAGAGCTTTTTGAATCAAATAAAACTCTAATGCATTCAACAAAGCTAATTGAATCAAACGAAAGTCAAAAACATCTAAAAAAACCTAATTAAATCAAATGAAAGTCAAACACATTCAGACAAAGCTGTTTGAATCAAATGAAAGTCAAACACATTCAAATAGACCTAATTGAATCAAATGAAAGTCAAACTCATTCAATCAAAGCTATTGGAATCTAATGAATGTCAAATGCATTCTACAAAGCTTATTGAATCAAATGAAAGTAAAAAACATTCCAACAAAGCCAATTGAATCTAATGAAAGTCAAACACATTCAAACAAACCTAATTGAATCAAATGAAAGTCAAACACATTCAAACAGACCTAATTGAATCAAATGAAAGTCAAACACATTCAAACAAAGCTATTGGAATCTAATGAAAGTCAAATGCATTCTACAAAGCTTATTGAAACAAATGAAAGTAAAAAACATTTGAACAAAGCCAAATGAATCCAATGAAAGTCAAACACATTCAAACAAAACTATTTGAATCAAATGAAAGTCAAATGCATTCTACAAAGCTAATTGAATCAAATGAAAGTCAAAAACATTCCAACAAAGCCAATTGAATCAAATGAAAGTCAAACACATTCAAACAAACCTAATTGAATCAAATGAAAGTCAAACACATTCAAACAGACCTAATTGAATCAATTGAAAGTCAAACACATCCAAACAAAGCTATTGGAATCTAATGAAAGTCAAATGCATTCTACAAAGCTTATTGAATCAAATGAAAGTAAAAAACATTCGAACAAAGCCAAATGAATCCAATGAAAGTCAAACACATTCAAACTAAACTATTTGAATAAAATGAAAGTCAAATGCATTCTACAAAGCTAATTGAATCAAATGAAAGTAAAAAAACATTCCAACAAAGCCAATTGAATCAAATGAAAGTCAAACATATTTAAACAAACCTAATTGAATCAAATGATAGTCAAACACATTCAAACAGACCTAATTGAATCAAATGAAAGTCAAATGAAAGAGCTTTTTGAATCAAATGACTGTCAAATGCAATCTACAAAGCTAATTGAATCAAATGAAAGTTAAACACATTGAAACAATGCTAATTGGATCAAATGTAAGTCAAACACATTCAAATAGAGCATTTTGAATCAATTGAAAGTCAAATGCATTCAACAAAGCTAATTGAATCAAATGAAAGTAAAAAACATCTAAAAAAACCTAATTAAATGAAATGAAAGTCAAACACATTCAAACAAAGCTTTTTGAATAAAATAAAAGTCAAATGTATTCTACAAAGCTAACTGAATCAAACGAAAGTAAAAAACATTCGAACAAATCCATTTGAATCAAATGAAAGTCAAACACATTCAAACAAAGCTAATTGAATCAAATGAATGTCAAACACATTCAAACAAAGCTGATTAGATCAATTGTAAGTCAAACACATTCAAACAGAGCTTTTTGAATCAAATTAAAGTCAAATGCATTCAACAAAGCTAATTGAATCAAACGAAAGTCAAAAACATTCAAACAAACCTAATTGAATCAAACGAAAGTCAAACACACCCAAACAAAGCTAATTGAATCAAATGTAAGTCAAACACATTCAAACAGAGCTTTTTTAATCAAATGAAAAACAAATGCATTCAACAAATGTAATTGAATCAAATGAAAGTCAAAAACATCTAGAAAAACCTAATTAAATCAAATGAAAGTCAAACACATTCAAACAAAGCTATTTGAATCAAATGAAAGTCAAACGCATTCTACAAAGCTAATTGAATCAAATGGAAGTAAAACACATTCAAACAAAGCTAATTAAATCAAATGAAAGTAAAACACATTCAGACAAAGCTATTTGAATCAAATGAAAGTCAAATGCATTCTACAAATCTAATTGAACCAAATGAATGTAAAAAACATTTGAAGAAAGCCAATTGAATCAAATGAAAGTCAAACACATTCAAACAAACCTATCAGAATCAAATGAAAGTCAAACACATTCAAATAGTGCTAATTGAATAAAATGAAAGTCAAACACATTCAAAAAGAGCTTTTTGAATCAGATGAAGGTCAAATGCATTTAAGGAAGCTAATTGAATCAAATGAAAGTCAAACGCATTCTACAAAGCTAATTGAATCAAATGGAAGTAAAACACATTCAAACAAAGCTAATTAAATCAAATGAAAGTAAAACACATTCAGACAAAGCTATTTGAATCAAATGAAAGTCAAATGCATTCTACAAATCTAATTGAACCAAATGAATGTAAAAAACATTTGAAGAAAGCCAATTGAATCAAATGAAAGTCAAACACATTCAAACAAACCTATCAAAATCAAATGAAAGTCAAACACATTCAAACAGTGCTAATTGAATAAAATGAAAGTCAAACACATTCAAAAAGAGCTTTTTGAATCAGATGAAGGTCAAATGCATTTAAGGAAGCTAATTGAATCAAATGAAAGTCAAACACATTCAAACAAAGCTAATTGAATCAAATGTAAGTCAAACACAATCAAACAGAGCTTTTTGAATCAAATGAAAGTCAAATGCATTCAACAAATGTAATTGAATCAAATGAAAGTCAAAAACATCTAGAAAAACCTAATTAAATCAAATGAAAGTCAAACACATTCAAACAAAGCTATTTGTATCAAATGAATGTCAAATGCATTCTACAAAGCTAATTGAATCAAATGAAAGTCAAACACATTCAAACAAAGCTAATTGAATCATATGTAAGTCAAACACATTCAAACAGAGCTTTTTGAATCAAATAAAACTCTAATGCATTCAACAAAGCTAATTGAATCAAACGAAAGTCAAAAACATCTAAAAAAACCTAATTAAATCAAATGAAAGTCAAACACATTCAGACAAAGCTGTTTAAATCAAATGAAAGTCAAACACATTCAAATAGACCTAATTGAATCAAATGAAAGTCAAACTCATTCAAACAAAGCTATTGGAATCTAATGAATGTCAAATGCATTCTACAAAGCTTATTGAATCAAATGAAAGTAAAAAACATTCCAACAAAGCCAATTGAATCTAATGAAAGTCAAACACATTCAAACAAACCTAATTGAATCAAATGAAAGTCAAACACATTCAAACAGACCTAATTGAATCAAATGAAAGTCAAACACATTCAAACAAAGCTATTGGAATCTAATGAAAGTCAAATGCATTCTACAAAGCTTATTGAAACAAATGAAAGTAAAAAACATTCGAACAAAGCCAAATGAATCCAATGAAAGTCAAACACATTCAAACAAAACTATTTGAATCAAATGAATGTCAAATGCATTCTACAAAGCTAATTGAATCAAATGAAAGTCAAAAACATTCCAACAAAGCCAATTGAATCAAATGAAAGTCAAACACATTCAAACAAACCTAATTGAATCAAATGAAAGTCAAACACATTCAAACAGACCTAATTGAATCAATTGAAAGTCAAACACATCCAAACAAAGCTATTGGAATCTAATGAAAGTCAAATGCATTCTACAAAGCTTATTGAATCAAATGAAAGTAAAAAACATTCGAACAAAGCCAAATGAATCCAATGAAAGTCAAACACATTCAAACTAAACTATTTGAATAAAAAGAAAGTCAAATGCATTCTACAAAGCTAATTGAATCAAATGAAAGTCAAAAACATTCCAACAAAGCCAATTGAATCAAATGAAAGTCAAACATATTTAAACAAACCTAATTGAATCAAATGATAGTCAAACACATTCAAACAGACCTAATTGAATCAAATGAAAGTCAAATGAAAGAGCTTTTTGAATCAAATGACTGTCAAATGCAATCTACAAAGCTAATTGAATCAAATGAAAGTTAAACACATTGAAACAATGCTAATTGGATCAAATGTAAGTCAAACACATTCAAATAGAGCATTTTGAATCAATTGAAAGTCAAATGCATTCAACAAAGCTAATTGAATCAAATGAAAGTAAAAAACATCTAAAAAAACCTAATTAAATGAAATGAAAGTCAAACACATTCAAACAAAGCTTTTTGAATAAAATAAAAGTCAAATGTATTCTACAAAGCTAACTGAATCAAACGAAAGTAAAAAACATTCGAACAAATCCATTTGAATCAAATGAAAGTCAAACACATTCAAACAAAGCTAATTGAATCAAATGAATGTCAAACACATTCAAACAAAGCTGATTAGATCAATTGTAAGTCAAACACATTCAAACAGAGCTTTTTAAATCAAATTAAAGTCAAATGCATTCAACAAAGCTAATTGAATCAAACGAAAGTCAAAAACATTCAAACAAACCTAATTGAATCAAACGAAAGTCAAACACACCCAAACAAAGCTAATTGAATCAAATGTAAGTCAAACAAATTCAAACAGAGCTTTTTTAATCAAATGAAAAACAAATGCATTCAACAAATGTAATTGAATCAAATGAAAGTCAAAAACATCTAGAAAAACCTAATTAAATCAAATGAAAGTCAAACACATTCAAACAAAGCTATTTGAATCAAATGAAAGTCAAACGCATTCTACAAAGCTAATTGAATCAAATGGAAACAAAACACATTCAAACAAAGCTAATTAAATCAAATGAAAGTCAAACACATTCAGACAAAGCTATTTGAATCAAATGAAAGTCAAATGCATTCTACAAATCTAATTGAACCAAATGAATGTAAAAAACATTTGAAGAAAGCCAATTGAATCAAATGAAAGTCAAACACATTCAAACAGTGCTAATTGAATAAAATGAAAGTCAAACACATTCAAAAAGAGCTTTTTGAATCAGATGAAGGTCAAATGCATTTAAGGAAGCTAATTGAATCAAATGAAAGTCAAACACATTCAAACAAAGCTAATTGAATCAAATGTAAGTCAAACACATTCAAACATAGCTTTTTGAATCAAATGAAAGTCAAATGCATTCAACAAATGTAATTGAATCAAATGAAAGTCAAAAACATCTAGAAAAACCTAATTAAATCAAATGAAAGTCAAACACATTCAAACAAAGCTATTTGTATCAAATGAAAGTCAAATGCATTCTACAAAGCTAATTGAATCAAATTAAAGTCAAACACATTCAAACAAAGCTAAATTGAATCATATGTAAGTCAAACACATTCAAACAGAGCTTTTTGAATCAAATAAAACTCTAATGCATTCAACAAAGCTAATTGAATCAAACGAAAGTCAAAAACATCTAAAAAAATCTAATTAAATCAAATGAAAGTCAAACACATTCAGACAAAGCTATTTGAATCAATTAAAAGTCAAATGCATTCTACAAATCTAATTGACTCAAATGAAAGTCAAACACATTCAAACAAACCTATCTGAATCAAATGAAAGTCAAACACATTCAAACAGTGCTAATTGAATAAAATGAAAGTCAAACACATTCAAAAAGAGCTTTTTGAATCAGATGAAGGTCAAATGCATTTAAGAAAGCTAATTGAATCAAATGAAAGTCAAACACATCCAAACAAAGCTAATTGAATCAAATGTAAGTCAAACACATTCAATCAGAGCTTTTTGAATCAAATGAAAGTCAAATGCATTCAACAAAGCTAATTGAATCAAATGAAATTCAAACACATTCAAACAAAGCTATTTGAATCAAATGAAAGTCAAATGCATTCTACAAAGCTAATTGAATCAAATGAAAGTCAAAGACATTCAGACAAAGCTAATTGAATCAAATGTAAGTCAAACACATTCAAACAGAGCTTTTTGAATCAAATAAAACTCAAATGCATTCAACAAAGCTAATTGAATCAAACGAAAGTCAAAAACATCTAAAAAAATCTAATTAAATCAAATGAAAGTCAAACACATTCAGACAAAGCTATTTGAATCAAATGAAAGTCAAATGCATTCTACAAATCTAATGGACTCAAATGAAAGTCAAACACATTCAAACAAACCTATCTGAATCAAATGAAAGTCAAACACATTCAAACAGTGCTAATTGAATAAAATGAAAGTCAAACACATTCAAAAAGAGCTTTTTGAATCAGATGAAGGTCAAATGCATTTAAGAAAGCTAATTGAATCAAATGAAAGTCAAACACATCCAAACAAAGCTAATTGAATCAAATGTAAGTCAAACACATTCAAACAAAGCTTTTTGAATCAAATGAAAGTCAAATGCATTCAACAAAGCTAATTGAATCAAATGAAAGTAAAAAACATCTAAAAAAACCTAATTAAATCTAATGAAAGTCAAATGCATTCTACAAATCTAATTGAATCAAATGAAAGTAAAAAACATTTGAACAAAGCCAATTGAATCAAATGAAAGTCAAACACATTCAAACAAACCTATCTGAATCAAATGAAAGTCAAACACATTCAAACAGTGCTAATTGAATAAAATGAAAGTCAAACACATTTAAAAAGAGCTTTTTGAATCAAATGAAGGTCAAATGCATTTAAGAAAGCTAATAAATCAAATGAAAGTCAAACACATTAAAACAAAGCTCATTGAATCAAATGTAAGTCAAACACATTCAAATAGAGCTTTTTGAATCAAATGAAAGTCAAATGCATTCAACAAATCTAATTGAATCAAATGAAAGTCAAAAACAAATAAAAAAACCTAATTAAATCAAATGAAAGTCAAACACATTCAAACAAAGCTATTTGAATCAAATGAAAGTCAAAATTATTCAGACAGAGCTAATTAAATAAAATGAAAGTAAAACACATTCAAACAAACCTAATTGAATCAAATGAAAGTCAAAGATATTCAAACAGAGCTAATTGAATCAAATGAAAATCAAACACATTCAAACAAAGCTAATTGAATCAAATGTAAGTCAAACACATTCAAACAGAGCTTTTTGAATCAAATGAAAGTCAAATGCATTTAACAAAGCTAATTGAATGAAATGAAAGTCAAAAACATCTAAAAAACCTAATTAAGTCAAATAAAAGTCAAACACATTCATACAAAGCTATTTGAATCGAATGAAAGTCAAATGCATTCTACAAATCTAATTGAATCAAATGGAAGTAAAAAACAATCTAACAAAGCCAATTGAATCCAATGAAAGTCAAACACATTCAAACAAAGCTTTTTGAATCAAATGAAAGTCAAATGCATTCAACAAAGCTAATTGAATCAAATGAAAGTCAAAAACATCTAAAAAAATCTAATTAAATCAAATGAAAGTCAAACACAATAAAAAAAAGCTAATTAAATCAAATGAAAGTCAAACACATTCAAACAAAGCTATTTGAATTAAATGAAGGTCAAATGCATTCTACAAAGCTAATTGAATCAAATGAAAGTCAAACACATTTGAACAAAGCCAATTATATAAAATGAAAGTCAAATGCATTCAACAATGCTCATTGAATCAAATGAAAGTAAAAAACAACTAAAAAAATCTAATTAAATCAAATGAAAGTCAAACACATTCAGACAAAGCTATTTGAATCAAATGAAAGTCAAATGCATTCTACAAATCTAATTGAATCAAATGAAAGTAAAAAACATTTGAACAAAGCCAATTGAATCAAATGAAAGTCAAACACATTCAAACAAACCTATCTGAATCAAATGAAAGTCAAACACATTCAAACAGTGCTAATTGAATAAAATGAAAGTCAAACACATTTAAAAAGAGCTTTTTGAATCAAATGAAGGTCAAATGCATTTAAGAAAGCTAATTGAATCAAATGAAAGTCAAACACATTAAAACAAAGCTAATTGAATCAAATGTAAGTCAAACACATTCAAATAGAGCTTTTTGAATCAAATGAAAGTCAAATGCATTCAACAAATCTAATTAAATCAAATGAAAGTCAAAAACATCTAAAAAAACCTAATTAAATCAAATGAAAGTCAAACACATTCAAACAAAGCTATTTATATCAAATGAAAGTCAAATGCATTCTACAAAGCTAATTGAATCAAATGAAAGTCTAACACATTCAAACAAAGCTAATTGAATCAAATGTAAGTCAAACACATTCAAACAGAGCTTTTTGAATCAAATAAAACTCAAATGCATTCAACAAAGCTAATTGAATCAAACGAAAGTCAAAAACATCTAAATAAATCTAATTAAATCAAAGGAAAGTCAAACACATTCAGACAAAGCTATTTGAATCAAATGAAAAGCAAATGCATTCTACAAATCTAATTGATTCAAATGAAAGTAAAAAACATCTAAAAAATTCAAATTAAATTAATAAAAGGTCAAACACATTCAAACAAAACTATTTGAATCAAGTGAAAGTCAAAAGCATTCTATAAATCTAATTGAATTAAATGAAAGTCAAACACATTCAAATAAAGCTAATTGAATCAAATGAAAGTAAAACACATTCAAACAAACCTAATTGAATCAAATGAAAGTCAAAGATATTCAAACAGAGCTAATTGAATCAAATGAAAATCAAACACATTCAAACAAAGCTAATTGAATCAAATGTAAGTCAAACACATTCAAACAGAGCTTTTTGAATCAAATGAAAGTCAAATGCATTTAACAAAGCTAATTGAATGAAATGAAAGTCAAAAACATCTAAAAAACCTAATTAAATCAAATGAAAGTCAAACACATTCATACAAAGCTATTTGAATCGAATGAAAGTCAAATGCATTCTACAAATCTAATTGAATCAAATGGAAGTAAAAAACATTCGAACAAAGCCAAATGAATCCAATGAAAGTCAAACACATTCTAACAAAGCTAATTGAATCAAATGAAAGTCAAATGCATGTAAAAAAAATCTAATTAAATCAAATGAAAGTCAAACAGAATAAAAAAAAGCTAATTAAATCAAATGAAAGTAAAAAACATGTAAAAAAATCTAATTAAATCAAATGTAAGTCAAACACAATAAAAAAAAAGCTAATTAAATCAAATGAAAGTCAAACAAAGTCAAACAAGGCTATTTGAATTAAATGAAAGTCAAATGCAATCTACAAAGCTAATTGAATCAAATGAAAGTTAAACGCATTCAAACAAACCTAATAGAATCAAATGAAAGACGAACACATTCAAACAGAGCTAATTGAATCAAATGAAAGTCAAATGCATTCTATAAAGCTAATTGAATCAAATGAAAGTCAAACACATTTAAACAAAGCTAATTGAATCAAATTATCGTAAAACACATTCAAACAAACCTAATAGAATCAAATGAAAGTCAAACACATTCAAACAAACCTAATTGAATCAAATAAAAGCCAAACACATTCAAACAAAGCTAATTGAATCAAATGAAAGTCAAACACATTCAAACAAAGCTGATTAGATCAAATGTAAGTCAAACACATTCAAACAGAGCTTTTTCAATCAAATTAAAGTCAAATGCATTCAACAAAGCTAATTGAATCAAAAGAAAGTCAAAAACATTTAAAATAATCTAATTAAATCAAATGCAAGACAAACACATTCAGACAAAGCTATTTGAATCAAATGAAATTCAAATGCATTCTACGAATCTAATTGAATCAAATGAAAGTAAAAACATCTAAAAAATTCAAATTAAATCAATAAAAGGTCAAACACATTCAAACAAAACTATTTAAATCAAATGAAAGTCAAAAGCATTCTATAAAGCCAATTGAATCAAATGAAAGTCAAACACTTTCAAACAAAGCTAATTGAATCAAATGAAAGTAAAGCACATTCAAACAAACCTAATTGAATCAAATGAAAGTCAAAGACATTCAAACAGAGCTAATTGAATCAAATGAAAGTCAAACACATTCAAACAAAGCTAATTGAATCAAATGTAAGTCAAACACATTCAAACAGAGCTTTTTGAATCACATGAAAGTCAAATGCATTCAACAAAGCTAATTGAATCAAATGAAAGTAAAAAAAAATCTAAAAAAACCTAATTAAATCAAATGAAAGTCAAACACATTCAAACAAAGCTATTTGAATCAAATGAAAGTCAAAAAAATCTAAAAAAACCTAATTAAATCAAATGAAAGTCAAACACATTAAAACAAAGCTATTTGAATCAAATGAAAGTCAAATGCATTCAACAAAGCTAATTGAATCAAATGAAAGTCAAAAACATCTAAAAAAATCTAATTAAATCAAATGAAAGTCAAACACAATAAAAAAAGCTAATTAAATCAAATGAAAGTCAAACACATTCAAACAAAGCTATTTGAATTAAATGAAAGTCAAATGCAATCTACAAAGCTAATTGAATAAAATGAAAGTTAAACACATTCAAACAAACCTAATAGAATCAAATGAAAGACAAACACATTCAAACAGAGCTAATTGAGCCAAATGAAAGTCAAACCCATTCAAAATCATCTTTTTGAATCAAATGAAGGTCAAATGCATTATACAAAGCTAATTGAATCAAATGAAAGTCAAACACATTTGAACAAAGCCAATTGAATCAAATGAAAGTCAAATGCATTCAACAAAGCTCATTGAATCAAATGAAAGTAAAAAACAACTAAAAAAATCTAGTTAAATCAAATGAAAGTCAAACACATTCAGACAAAGCTATTTGAATCAAATGAAAGTCAAATGCATTCTACAAATCTAATTGAATCAAATGAAAGTAAAAAACATTTGAACAAAGCCAATTGAATCAAATGAAAGTCAAACACATTCAAACAAACCTATCTGAATCAAATGAAACTCAAACACATTCAAACAATGCTAATTGAATATAATGAAAGTCAAACACATTGAAAAAGAGCTTTTTGAATCAAATGAAGGTCAAATGCATTTAAGAAAGCTAATAAATCAAATGAAAGTCAAACACATTCAAACAAAGCTAATTGAATCAAATGTAAGTCAAACACATTCAAATAGAGCTTTTTGAATCAAATGAAAGTCAAATGCATTCAACAAATCTAATTGAATCAAATGAAAGTCAAAAACATCTAAAAAAACCTAATTAAATCAAATGAAAGTCAAACACATTCAAACAAAGCTATTTATGTCAAATGAAAGTCAAATGCATTCTACAAAGCTAATTAAATCAAATGAAAGTCAAACACATTCAAACAAAGCTAATTGAATCAAATGTAAGTCAAACACATTCAAACAGAGCTTTTTGAATCAAATAAAACTCAAATGTATTCAACAAAGATAATTGAATCAAACGAAAGTCAAAAACATCTAAAAAAAATCTAATTAAATCAAATGTAAGTCAAACACATTCAAATAGAGCTTTTTGGATCAAATAAAAATCAAATGCATTCTACAAATCTAATTGACTCAAATGAAAGTAAAAAACATCTAAAAAATTCAAATTAAATCAATAAAAGGTCAATCACATTCAAACAAAACTATTTGAATCAAGTGAAAGTCAAAAGCATTCTATAAATCTAATTAAATTAAATGAAAGTCAAACACATTCAGACAAAGCTAATTGAATCAAATGAAAGTAGAACACATTCAAACAAACCTAATTGAATCAAATGAAAGTCAAAGATATTCAAACAGAGCTATTTGAATCAAATGAAAGTCAAACACATTCAAATAAAGCTAATTAAATTAAATGTAAGTCAATCACATTCAAACAGAGCTTTTTGAATCAAATGAAAGTGAAATGCATTTAACAAAGCTAATAGAATGAAATGAAAGTCAAAAAAATCTAAAAAACCTAATTAAATCAAATGAAAGTCAAACACATTCAGACAAAGCTATTTGAATCGAATGAAAGTCAGATGCATTCAATAAATCTAATTGACTCAAATGAAAGTAAAAAACATCTAAAAAATTCAAATTAAATCAATAAAAGGTCAAACACATTCAAACAAAACTATTTGAATCAAGTGAAAGTCAAATGCATTTTTTAAAGCCAATTGAATCAAATGAAAGTCAAACACTTTCAAACAAAGCTAATTGAATCAAATGAAAGTAAAGCACATTCAAACAAAACTAATTAAATCAAATGAAAGTCATACAAATTCAGACAAAGCTATTTGAATCAAATGAAAGTCAAACACATTCAAACAAAGCTGATTAGGTCAAATGTAAGTCAAACACATTCAAACAGAGCTTTTTGAATCAAATTAAAGTTAAATGCATTCTACAAAGCTAATTGAATCAAACGAAAGTCAAAAACATCTAAAAAAAACTAATTAAATCAAATAAAAGTCAAACACATTCAGACAAAGCTATTTGAATCAAATGAAATTCAAAAGCATTCTACAAATCTAATTGAATCAAATGAAAGTAAAAACATCTAAAAAATTCAAATTAAATCAATAAAAGGTCAAACACATTCAAACAAAACTATTTGAATCAAATGAAAGTCAAAAGCATTCTATAAAGCTAATTGAATCAAATGAAAGTCAAACACATTCAAACAAAGCTAATTGAATCTAATAAAAGTAAAACACATTCAAACACACCTAATTGAATCAAATGAAAGTCAAAGACATTCAAACAGAGCTAATTGAATCAAATGAAAGTCAAACACATCCAAACAAAGCTAATTGAATCAAATGTAAGTCAAACACATTCAAACAGAGCTTTTTGAATCAAATGAAAGTCAAATGCATTCAACAAAGCTAGTTGAATCAAATGAAAGTCAAACACATTCAAACACAGCTATTTGAATCAAATGAAAGTCAAATGCTTTCTACAACGCTAATTGAATCAAATGAAAGTCAAAACATTCCAACAAAGCCAATTGAATCAAATGAAAGTCAAACACATTCAAACAAACTTAATTGAATCATATGAAAGTCAAACACATTCAAACAAAGCTAATTGATTCAAATGAAAGTCAAACACATTCAAACAAAATTGATTAGATCAAATGTAAGTCAAACACATTCAAACAGAGCTTTTTGAATCAAATTTAAGTCAAATGCATTCAACAAAGCTAATTGAATCAAACAAAAGTCAAAAACATCTAATAAAATCAAATTAAATCAAATGACAGTCAAACACATTCAGACAAAGCTATTTGAATCAAATGAAATTCAAATGCATTCTACAAATCTAATTGAATAATATGAAAGTAAAAAACATTTGAACAAAGCCAATTGAATCAAATGAAAGTCAAACACATTCAAACAAACCTATCTGAATCAAATGAAACTCAAACACATTCAAACAGTGCTAATTGAATAAAATGAAAGTCAAACACATTGAAAAAGAGCTTTTTGAATCAAATAAAGGTCAAATGCATTTAAGAAAGCTAATTGAATCAAATGAAAGTCAAACACATTCAAACAAAGCTAATTGAATCAAATGTAAGTCAAACACATTCAAATAAAGCTTTTTGAATCAAATGAAAGTCAAATACATTCAACAAATCTAATTGAATCAAATGAAAGTCAAAAACATCTAAAAAACCTAATTAAATCAAATGAAAGTCAAACACATTCAAACAAAGCTATTTGTATCAAATGAAAGTCAAATGCATTCTACAAAGCTAATTGAATCAAATGAAAGTCAAATGCAATCTACAAAGCTAATTGAATCAAATGAAATTTAAACACATTCAAACAAACCTAATAGAATCAAATGAAAGACGAACACATTCAAAATGAGCTAATTGAATTTAATAAAAGTCAAACCCATTCAAAAAGATCTTTTTGAATCAAATTAAGGTCAAATTTAATCTACAAAGCTAATTGAATCAATAGAAAGTTAAACACATTCAAACAAAGCTATTTGAATGAAATGTAAGTCAAACACATTCAAACAGAGCTTTTTGAATCAAATGAAAGTCAAATGCATTCATCAAAGCTAATTTTGAAATATCCAAAAATTGAAAGTCAATCACATTCAAACAAAGCTATTTGAATCAAATGAAGGTTAAATGCATTCTACAAAGCTAATTAAATCAAATGAATGTAAAAAACATTCGAACAAAGCCAATTGAATCAAATGAAAGTCAAACACATTCAAAAAAACCTAATTGAATTAAATGAAAGTCAAAATCATTCAAACAGAGCTAATTAAATAAAATGAAAGTCAAACACATTTAAAAAGAGCTTTTTGAATCAAATGAAGGTCAAACGCAATCTACAAAGCTAATTGAATCAAATGAAAGTCAAACACATTGAAATAAAGCTAATTGGATAAAACTTAAGTCAAACACATTCAAATAGAGCTTTTTGAATAAAATGAAAGTCAAATGCGTTCAACAAAGCTAATTGAATCAAACGAAAGTCAAAAACATCTAAAAAAATCTAATTAAATCAAATGAAAGTCAAACACATTCAAACAAAACTATTTGAATCAAATGAAAGTCAAATGCATTCTATAAAGCTAATTGAATCAAACGAAAGTCAAACACATTCAAACAAAGCTAATTGAATCAAATGAAAGTAAAACACATTAAAACAAACCTAATTGAACCAAATGAAAGTCAAACACATTCAAACAGAGCTAATTGAATCAAATGAAAGCCAAACACATTCAAAAAGAGTTTTTTGAATCAAATGAAGGTCAAATGCAATCTGCAAAGCTAATCAAATCAAATGAAAGTTAAACAAATTCAAACAAAGCTAATTGAATCAAATGTAAGTCAAATACATTCAAACAAAGCTTTTTGAATCAAATGAAAGTCAAATGCATTCAACAAAGCTCATTGAATCAAATGAAAGTAAAAAACAACTAAAAAAATCTAATTAAATCAAATGAAAGTCAAACACATTCAGACAAAGCTATTTGAATCAAATGAAAGTGAAATGCATTCTACAAATCTAATTGAATCAAATGAAAGTAAAAAACATTTGAACAAAGCCAATTGAATCAAATGAAAGTCAAACACATTCAAACAAACCTAATTGAATCAAATGAAAGTCAAACACATTCAAACAAAGCTAATTGAATCAAATGAAAGTAAAACACATTAAAACAAACCTAATTGAATCAAATGAAAGTCAAACACATTCAAACAAAGCTAATTGAATCAAATGAAAGTCAAACACATTCAAAAAGAGTTTTTTGAATCAAATGAAGGTCAAATGCAATCTGCAAAGCTAATCAAATCGAATGAAAGTCAAACACATTCAAACAAACCTAATTGCATCAAATGTAAGTCAAATACATTCAAACAAAGCTTTTTGAATCAAATGAAAGTCAAATGCATTCAACAAAGCTCATTCAATCAAATGAAAGTCAATAACAACAAAAAAAATCTAATTAAATCAAATGAAAGTCAAACACATTCAGACAAAGCTATTTGAATCAAATGAAAGTCAAATGCATTCTACAAATCTAATTGAATCAAATGAAAGTAAAAAACATTTGAACAAAGCCAATTGAAACAAATGAAAGTCAAACATATTCAAACAAACCTATCTGAATCAAATGAAAGTCAAACACATTCAAACAGTGCTAATTGAATAAAATGAAAGTCAAACACATTAAACTATTTGAATCAAGTGAAAGTCAAAAGAATTCTATAAATCTAATTGAATTAAATGAAAGTAAAACACATTCAAACAAAGCTAATTGAATCAAATGAAAGTCAAAGATATTCAAACAGAGCTAATTGAATCAAATGAAAGTCAAAGACATCCAAACAAAGCTAATTGAATCAAATGAAAGTTAAACGCATTCAAACAAACCTAATAGAATCAAATGAAAGACGAACACATTCAAACAGAGCTAATTGAATCAAATGAAAGTCAAATGCATTCTATAAAGCTAATTGAATCAAATGAAAGTCAAACACATTTAAACAAAGCTAATTGAATCAAATTATAGTAAAACACATTCAAACAAACCTAATAGAATCAAATGAAAGTTAAACACATTCAAACAGAGCTAATTGAATCAAATGAAAGTCAAACACATTCAAACACAGCTATTAGAATCAATTGAAAGTCAAATGCTTTCTACAAAGCTAATGAATCAAATGAAAGTCAAAAACATTCCAAAAAAGCCAATTGAATCAAATGAAAGTCAAACACATTCAAACAAACCTAATTGAATCAAATGAAAGTCAAACACATTCAAACAAAACTAATTGAATCAAATGAAAGTCAAACACATTCAAACAAAGCTGATTAGATCAAATGTAAGTCAAACACATTCAAACAGAGCTTTTTGAATCAAATTAAAGTCAAATGCATTCAACAAAGCTAATTAAATCAAACAAAAGTCAAAAACATTTAAAAAAAATCTAATTAAATCAAATGAAAGACAAACACATTCAGACAAAGCTATTTGAATCAAATGAAATTCAAATGCATTCTACATATCTAATTGAATCAAATGAAAGGAAAAACATCTAAAAAATTCAAATTAAATCAATAAAAGGTCAAACACATTCAAACAAAACTATTTGAATCAAATGAAAGTCAAAAGCATTCTATAAAGCCAATTGAATCAAATTAAAGTCAAACACTTTCAAACAAAGCTAATTGAATCAAATGAAAGTCAAACACATTCAAACAAACCTAATTGAATCAAATGAAATCAAATGCATTCAACAAAGCGCATTAAATCAAATGAAAGTCAAAAACATCTAAAAAAGTCTAATTTAATCAAATGAAAGTCAAACACATTCAGACAAAGCTATTTGAATCAAATGAAAGTCAAATGCATTCTACAAATCTAATTGAATCAAATGAAAGTAAAAAACATTTGAACAAAGCCAATTGAATCAAATGAAAGTCAAACACATTCAAACAAACCTATCTGAATTAAATGAAAGTCAAATACATTCAAACAGTGCTAATTGAATAAAATGAAAGTCAAACACATTAAACTATTTGAATCAAGTGAAAGTCAAAAGCATTCTATAAATCTAATTGAATTAAATGAAAGTCAAACACATTCAAACAAAGCTAATTGAATCAAGTGAAAGTAAAACACATTCAAACAAACCTGATTGAATCAAATGAAAGTCAAAGATATTCAAACAGAGCTAATTGAATCAAATGAAAGTCAAACACATTCAAACAAAGGTAATTGAATCAAATGTAAGTCAAACACATCCAAACATAGCTTTTTGAATCAAATGAAAGTCAAATGCATTTAAAAAAGCTAATTGAATGAAATGAAAGTCAAAAACATCTAAAAAACCCAATTAAATCAAATGAAAGTCAAACACATTCAGACAAAGCTATTTGAATCGAATGAAAGTCAAATGCATTCTACAAATCTATTTGAATCAAATGGAAGTAAAAAACAATTGAATAAAACCAATTGAATCCAATGAAAGTCATACACATTCAAACAAAGCTTTTTGAATCAAATGAAAGTCAAATGCATTCAACAAAGCTAATTGAATCAAATGAAAGTCAAAAACATCTAAAAAAATCTAATTAAATCAAATGAAAGTCAAACAAAATAAAAAAAAGCTAATTAAATCAAATGAAAGTCAATCACATTCAAACAAAGCTATTTGAATTAAATGAAAGTCAAATGCAATCTACAAAGCTAATTGAATCAAATGAAATTTAAACACATTCAAACAAACCTAATAGAATCAAATGAAAGACGAACACATTCAAAATGAGCTAATTGAATCAAATAAAAATCAAACCCATTCAAAAAGATCTTTTTGAATCAAATTAAGGTCAAATTTAATCTACAAAGCTAATTGAATCAATTGAAAGTTAAACACATTCAAACAAAGCTATTTGAATGAAATGTAAGTCAAACACATTCAAACAGAGCTTTTTGAATCAAATAAAAGTCAAATGCATTCAACAAAGCTAATTGAATCAAATTAAAGTAAAAAACATCCAAAAAAAACCTAATTAAATCAAATGAAAGTCAAACACATTTAAACAAAGCTATTTAAATCAAATAAAAGTCAAATGCTTTCTACAAAGCTAATTAAATCAAATGAATGTCAAAAACATTCCAACAAAGCCAATTGAATAAAATGAAAGTCCAACACATTCAAACAAACCTAATTGAATCAAATGAAAGTCAAACACATTCAAACAAATCTAATTGAATCAAATGAAAGTCAAACTCATTCAAACAAAGCTGATTAGATCAAATGTAAGTCAAACACATTCAAATAGAGCTTTTTGAATCAAATTAAAGTCAAATGCATTCAACAACGCTAATTGAATCAAACGAAAGTCAAAAGCATCTAAAAATCTAATTAAATCAAATAAAAGTCAAACACATTCAGACAAAGCTATTTGAATTAAATGAAATTCAAACGCATTCTACAAATCTAATTGAATCAAATGAAAGTAAAAACATCTAAAAAATTCAAATTAAATCAATAAAAGGTCAAACACATTCAAACAAAACTATTTGAATCAAATGAAAGTCAAAAGCATTCTATAAAGCTAATTGAATCAAATGAAAGTCAAACACATTCAAACAAAGCTAATTGAATCAAATGAAAGTAAAACACATTCAAACAAACCTAATTGAATCAAATGAAAGTCAAAGACATTCAAACAGAGCTAATTCAATCGAATGAAAGTCAAACACATCCAAACAAAGCTATTGAATCAAATGTAAGTCAAACACATTCAAACAGAGCTTTTTGAATCAAATGAAAGTCAAATGCATTCAACAAAGCTAGTTGAATCAAATGAAAGTCAAACTATTCAAACACAACTATTTGAATCAAATGAAAGTGAAATGCTTTCCACAAAGCTAATTGAATCAAATGAAAGTCAAAACATTCCAACAAAGCCAATTGAATCAAATGAAAGTCAAACACATTCAAACAAACTTAATTGAATCATATGAAAGTCAAACACATTCAAACAAAGCTAATTGAATCAAATGAAAGTCAAACACATTCAAACAAAATTGATTAGATCAAATGTAAGTCAAACACATTCAAATAGAGCTTTTTGAATCAAATTTAAGTCAAATGCATTCAACAAAGCTAATTGAATCAAACAAAAGTCAAAAACATCTAAAAAAATCAAATTAAATCAAATGACAGTCAAACACATTCAGACAAAGCTATTTGAATCAAATGAAATTCAAATGCATTCTACAAATCTAATTGAATAATATGAAAGTAAAAAACATTTGAACAAAGCCAATTGAATCAAATGAAAGTCAAACACATTCAAACAAACCTATCTGAATCAAATGAAAGTCAAACACATTCAAACAGTGCTAATTGAATAAAATGAAAGTCAAACACATTGAAAAAGAGCTTTTTGAATCAAATGAAGGTCAAATGCATTAAAGAAAGCTAATTGAATCAATCGAAAGTCAAACATATTCAAACAAAGCTAATTGAATCAAATTAAAGTAAAAAAACATCCAAAAAAAAACCTAATTAAATCAAATGAAAGTCAAACACATTTAAACAAAGCTATTTATATCAAATAAAAGTCAAATGCTTTCTACAAAGCTAATTAAATCAAATGAATGTCAAAAACATTCCAACAAAGCCAATTGAATAAAATGAAAGTCCAACACATTCAAACAAACCTAATAGAATCAAATGAAAGTCAAACACATTCAAACAAATCTAATTGAATCAAATGAAAGTCAAACTCATTCAAACAAAGCTGATTAGATCAAATGTAAGTCAAACACATTCAAATAGAGCTTTTTGAATCAAATTAAAGTCAAATGCATTCAACAAAGCTAATTGAATCAAACGAAAGTCAAAAGCATCTAAAAATCTAATTAAATCAAATAAAAGTCAAACACATTCAGACAAAGCTATTTGAATTAAATGAAATTCAAACGCATTCTACAAATCTAATTGAATCAAATGAAAGTAAAAACATCTAAAAAATTCAAATTAAATCAATAAAAGGTCAAACACATTCTAACAAAACTATTTGAATCAAATGAAAGTCAAAAGAATTCTATAAAGCTAATTGAATCAAATGAAAGTCAAACACATTCAAACAAAGCTAATTGAATCAAATGAAAGTAAAACACATTCAAACAAACCTAATTGAATCAAATGAAAGTCAAAGACATTCAAACAGAGCTAATTCAATCAAATGAAAGTCAAACACATCCAAACAAAGCTATTGAATCAAATGTAAGTCAAACACATTCAAACAGAGCTTTTTGAATCAAATGAAAGTCAAATGCATTCAACAAAGCTAGTTGAATCAAATGAAAGTCAAACACATTCAAACACAGCTATTTGAATCAAATGAAAGTCAAATGCTTTCTACAACGCTAATTGAATCAAATGAAAGTCAAAACATTCCAACAAAGCCAATTGAATCAAATGAAAGTCAAACACATTCAAACAAACTTAATTGAATCATATGAAAGTCAAACACATTCAAACAAAGCTAATTGAATCAAATGAAAGTCAAACACATTCAAACAAAATTGATTAGATCAAATGTAAGTCAAACACATTCAAATAGAGCTTTTTGAATCAAATTTAAGTCAAATGCATTCAACAAAGCTAATTGAATCAAACAAAAGTCAAAAACATCTAAAAAAATCAAATTAAATCAAATGACAGTCAAACACATTCAGACAAAGCTATTTGAATCAAATGAAATTCAAATGCATTCTACAAATCTAATCGAATAATATGAAAGTAAAAAACATTTGAACAAAGCCAATTGAATCAAATGAAAGTCAAACACATTCAAACAAACCTATCTGAATCAAATGAAAGTCAAACACATTCAAACAGTGCTAATTGAATAAAATGAAAGTCAAACACATTGAAAAAGAGCTTTTTGAATCAAATGAAGGTCAAATGCATTAAAGAAAGCTAATTGAATCAATCGAAAGTCAAACATATTAAAACAAAGCTAATTGAATCAAATGTAAGTCAAACACATTCAAATAAAGCTTTTTGAATCAAATGAAAGTCAAATACATTCAACAAATCTAATTGAATCAAATGAAAGTCAAAAACATCTAAAAAAACCTAATTAAATCAAATGAAAGTCAAACACATTCAAACAAAGCTATTTGAATTGAATGAAAGTCAAATGTATTCTACAAATCTATTTGAATCAAATGGAAGTAAAAAACAATCGAATAAAGCCAATTGAATCCAATGAAAGTCAAACACATTCAAACAAAGCTTTTTGAATCAAATGAAAGTCAAATGCATTCAACAAAGCTAATTGAATCAAATGAAAGTCAAAAACATCTAAAAAAATCTAATTAAATCAAATGAAAGTCAAACAAAATAAAAAAAAGCTAATTAAATCAAATGAAAGTCAAACACATTCAAACAAAGCTATTTGAATTAAATGAAAGTCAAATGCAATCTACAAAGCTAGTTGAAAAAAATGAAATTTAAACACATTCAAACAAACCTAATAGAATCAAATGAAAGACGAACACATTCAAAATGAGCTAATTGAATCAAATAAAAGTCAAACCCATTCAAAAAGATCTTTTTGAATCAAATTAAGGTCAAATTTAATCTACAAAGCTAATTGAATCAATTGAAAGTTAAACACATTCAAACAAAGCTATTTGAATGAAATGTAAGTCAAACACATTCAAACAGAGCTTTTTGAATCAAATCAAAGTCAAATGCATTCAACAAAGCTAATTGAATCAAATTAAAGTCAAAAATATCCAAAAAAAACCTAATTAAATCAAATGAAAGTCAATCACATTCAGACAAAGCTATTTGAAAAAAATGAAAGTCAAATGCATTCTACAAAGCTAATTAAATCAAATGAAAGTCAAAAACATTTGAACAAAGCCAATTGAATAAAATGAAAGTCAAACACATTCAAACAAACCTAATTGAATCAAATGAAAGTCAAAATCATTCAAACAGAGCTAATTAAATAAAATGAAAGTCAAACACATTCAAAAAGAGCTTTTTAAATCAAATGAAGGTCAAACGCAATCTACAAAGCTAATTGAATCAAATGAAAGTCAAACACATTGAAACAAAGTAAATTGGATAAAACTTAAGTCAAACACATTTAAATAGAGCTTTTTGAATAAAATGAAAGTCAAATGTGTTCAACAAAGCTAATTGAATCAAACGAAAGTCAAAAACATCTAAAAAAATCTAATTAAATCAAATGAAAGTCAAACACATTCAGACAAAGCTATTTGTATCAACTGAAAGTCATATGCATTCTACAAATCTAATTGAATCAAATGAAAGTAAAAAACATCTAAAAAATTCAAATTAAATCAATAAAAGGTCAAACACATTCAAACAAAACTATTTGAATCAAATGAAAGTCAAATGCATTCTATAAAGCTAATTGAATCAAATGAAAGTCAAACACATTCAAACAAAGCTAATTGAATCAAATGAAAGTAAAACACATTAAAACAAACCTAATTGAATCAAATGAAAGTCAAACACATTCAAACAGAGCTAATTGAATCAAATGAAAGCCAAACACATTCAAAAAGAGTTTTTTGAATCAAATGAAGGTCAAATGCAATCTCCAAAGCTAATCAAATCAAATGAAAGTCAAACACATTCAAACAAAGCTAATTGAATCAAATATAAGTCAAATACATTCAAACAAAGCTTTTTGAATCAAATGAAAGTCAGCTGCATTCAACAAAGCTCATTGAATCAAATGAAAGTCAATAACAACAAAAAAAATCTAATTAAATCAAATGAAAGTCAAACACATTCAGACAAAGCTATTTGAATCAAATGAAAATCAAATGCATTCTACAAATCTAATTGAATCAAATGAAAGTAAAAAACATTTGAACAAAGCCAATTGAATCAAATGAAAGTCAAACACATTCAAACAAACCTAATTGAATCAAATGAAAGTCAAACACATTCAAACATAGCTTATTTAATCAAATGAAAGTTAAACACATTCAAAAAGAGTTTTTTGAATCAAATGAGGGTCAAATGCAATCTGCAAAGCTAATAAAATCAAATGAAAGTTAAACAAATTCAAACAAAGCTAATTGAATCAAATGTAAGTCAAATACATTCAAACAAAGGTCATTGAATCAAATGAAAGTAAAAAACATCTAAAAAAATCCAATTAAATCAAATGAAAGTCAAACACATTCAGACAAAGCTATTTGAATCATATGAAAGTCAAATGCATTCTACAAATCTAATTGAATCAAATGAAAGTAAAAAACATTTGAACAAAGCCAATTGAATCAAATGAAAGTCAAACACATTCAAACAAACCTATCTGAATCAAATGAAAGTCAAACACATTCAAACAGTGCTAAATGAATAAAATGAAAGTCAAACACATTGAAAAAAGAGCTTTTTGAATCAAATGAAGGTAAAATGCATTTAAAAAAGCTAATTGAATCAAATGAAAGTCAAACACATTCAAACAAAGCTAATTGAATCAAATGTAAGTCAAACACATTCAAATAGAGCTTTTTGAATCAAATGAAAGTCAAATGCATTCAACAAATCTAATTGAATCAAATGAAAGTCAAAAACATCTAAAAAAACCTAATTAAATCAAATGAAAGTCAAACACATTCAAACAAAGCTACTTAATTCAGATGAAAGTCAAACATATTCAAACAAAGCTATTTGATTTAAATGAAAGTCAAATGCAATCTACAAAGCTAATTGAATCAAATGAAAGTTAAACGCATTCAAACAAACCTAATAGAATCAAATGAAAGACGAACACATTCAAACAGAGCTAATTGAATCAAATGAAAGTCAAATGCATTCTATAAAGCTAATTGAATCAAATGAAAGTGAAACACATTTAAACAAAGCTAATTGAATCAAATTATAGTAAAACACATTCAAACAAACCTAATAGAATCAAATGAAAGTCAAACACATTCAAACAGAGCTAATTGAATCAAATGAAAGTCAAACACATTCAAACACAGCTATTTGAATCAATTGAAAGTCAAATGCTTTCTACAAAGCTAATTGAATCAAATGAAAGTGAAAAACATTCCAAAAAAGCCAATTGAATCAAATGAAAGTCAAACACATTCAAACAAACCTAATTTAATCAAATGAAAGTCAAACACATTCAAACAAAGCTAATTGAATCAAATGAAAGTCAAACACATTCAAACAAAGCTGATTAGATCAAATGTAAGTCAAACACATTCAAACAGAGCTTTTTGAATCAAATTAAAGTCAAATGCATTCAACAAAGCTAATTAAATCAAACAAAAGTCAAAAACATTTAAAAAAAATCTAATTAAATCAAATGAAAGACAAACACATTCAGACAAAGCTATTTGAATCAAATGAAATTCAAATGCATTCTACATATCTAATTGAATCAAATGAAAGGAAAAACATCTAAAAAATCCAAATTAAATCAATAAAAGGTCAAACACATTCAAACAAAACTATTTGAATCAAATGAAAGTCAAAAGCATTCTATAAAGCCAATTGAATCAAATTAAAGTCAAACACTTTCAAACATAGCTAATTGAATCAAATCAAAGTCAAACACATTCAAACAAACCTAATTGAATCAAATGAAAGTCAAATGCATTCAACAAAGCTCATTGAATCAAATGAAAGTCAAAAACATCTAAAAAAATATAATTTAATCAAATGAAAGTCAAACACATTCAGACAAAGCTATTTGAATCAAATGAAAGTCAAATGCATTCTACAAATCTAATTGAATCAAATGAAAGTAAAAAACATTTGAACAAAGCCAATTGAATCAAATGAAAGTCAAACACATTCAAACAAACCTATCTAAATCAAATGAAAGTCAAACACATGCAAACAGTGCTAATTGAATAAAATGAAAGTCAAACACATTAAACTATTTGAATCAAGTGAAAGTAAAAAGCATTCTATAAATCTAATTGAATTAAATGAAAGTCAAACACATTCAAACAAAGCTAATTGAATCAAATGAAAGTAAAACACATTCAAACAAACCTAATTGAATCAAATGAAAGTCAAAGATATTCAAACAGAGCTAATTGAATCAAATGAAAGTCAAACACATTCAAACAAAGGTAATTGAATCAAATGTAAGTCAAACACATCCAAACATAACTTTTTGAATCAAATGAAAGTCAAATGCATTTAACAAAGCTAATTGAATGAAATGAAAGTCAAAAACATCTAAAAACCTAATTAAATCAAATGAAAGACAAACACATTCAGACAAAGCTATTTGAATCAAATGAAATTCAAATGCATTCTTCATATCTAATTGAATCAAATGAAAGGAAAAACATCTAAAATTCAAATTAAATCAATAAAAGGTCAAACACAATCAAACAAAACTATTTGAATCAAATGAAAGTCAAAAGCATTCTATAAAGCCAATTGAATCAAATTAAAGTCAAACACTTTCAAACAAAGCTAATTGAATCAAATGAAAGTCAAACACATTCAAACAAACCTAATTGAATTAAATGAAAGTCAAATGCATTCAACAAAGCTCATTGAATCAAATGAAAGTCAAAAACATGTAAAAAAATCTAATTAAATCAAATGAAAGTCAAAACACAATAAAAAAAAGCTAATTAAATCAAATGAAAGTCAAACATATTCAAACAAAGCTATTTGAATTAAATGAAAGTCAAATGCAATCTACAAAGCTAATTGAATCAAATGAAAGTTAAACGCATTCAAACAAACCTAATAGAATCAAATGAAAGACGAACACATTCAAACAGAGCTAATTGAATCAAATGAAAGTCAAATGCATTCTATAAAGCTAATTGAATCAAATGAAAGTCAAACACATTTAAACAAAGCTAATTGAATCAAATTATAGTAAAACACATTCAAACAAACCTAATAGAATCAAATGAAAGTCAAACACATTCAAACAGAGCTAATTGAATCAAATGAAAGTCAAACACAGCTATTTGAATCAATTGAAAGTCAAATGCTTTCTACAAAGCTAATTGAATCAAATGAAAGTGAAAAACATTCCAAAAAAGCCAATTGAATCAAATGAAAGTCAAACACATTCAAACAAACCTAATTTAATCAAATGAAAGTCAAACACATTCAAACAAAGCTAATTGAATCAAATGAAAGTCAAACACATTCAAACAAAGCTGATTAGATCAAATGTAAGTCAAACACATTCAAACAGAGCTTTTTGAATCAAATTAAAGTCAAATGCATTCAACAAAGCTAATTAAATCAAACAAAAGTCAAAAACATTTAAAAAAAATCTAATTAAATCAAATGAAAGACAAACACATTCAGACAAAGCTATTTGAATCAAATGAAATTCAAATGCATTCTACATATCTAATTGAATCAAATGAAAGGAAAAACATCTAAAATATTCAAATTAAATCAATAAAAGGTCAAACACATTCAAACAAAACTATTTGAATCAAATGAAAGTCAAAAGCATTCTATAAAGCCAATTGAATCAAATTAAAGTCAAACACTTTCAAACATAGCTAATTGAATCAAATGAAAGTCAAACACATTCAAACAAACCTAATTGAATCAAATGAAAGTCAAATGCATTCAACAAAGTTCATTGAATCAAATGAAAGTCAAAAACATCTAAAAAAATCTAATTTAATCAAATGAAAGTCAAACACATTCAGACAAAGCTATTTGAATCAAATGAAAGTCAAATGCATTCTACAAATCTAATTGAACCAAATAAAAGTAAAAAACATTTGAACAAAGCCAATTGAATCAAATGAAAGTCAAACACATTCAAACAAACCTATCTGAATCAAATGAAAGTCAAACACATTCAAAAAGTGCTAATTGAATAAAATGAAAGTTAAACACATTAAACTATTTGAATCAAGTGAAAGTCAAAAGCATTCTATAAATCTAATTGAATTAAATGAAAGTCAAACACATTCAAACAAAGCTAATTGAATCAAATGAAAGTAAAACACATTCAAACAAACCTAATTGAATCAAATGAAAGTCAAAGATATTCAAACAGAGCTAATTGAATCAAATGAAAGTCAAACACATTCAAACAAAGGTAATTGAATCAAATGTAAGTCAAACACATCCAAACATAACTTTTTGAATCAAATGAAAGTCAAATGCATTTAACAAAGCTAATTGAATGAAATGAAAGTCAAAAACATCTAAAAACCTAATTAAATCAAATGAAAGACAAACACATTCAGACAAAGCTATTTGAATCAAATGAAATTCAAATGCATTCTTCATATCTAATTGAATCAAATGAAAGGAAAAACATCTAAAATTCAAATTAAATCAATAAAAGGTCAAACACAATCAAACAAAACTATTTGAATCAAATGAAAGTCAAAAGCATTCTATAAAGCCAATTGAATCAAATTAAAGTCAAACACTTTCAAACAAAGCTAATTGAATCAAATGAAAGTCAAACACATTCAAACAAACCTAATTGAATCAAATGAAAGTCAAATGCATTCAACAAAGCTCATTGAATCAAATGAAAGTCAAAAACATGTAAAAAAATCTAATTAAATCAAATGAAAGTCAAAACACAATAAAAAAAAAGCTAATTAAATCAAATGAAAGTCAAACATATTCAAACAAAGCTATTTGAATTAAATGAAAGTCAAATGCAATCTACAAAGCTAATTGAATCAAATGAAAGTTAAACGCATTCAAACAAACCTAATAGAATCAAATGAAAGACGAACACATTCAAACAGAGCTAATTGAATCAAATGAAAGTCAAATGCATTCTATAAAGCTAATTGAATCAAATGAAAGTCAAACACATTTAAACAAAGCTAATTGAATCAAATTATAGTAAAACACATTCAAACAAACCTAATAGAATCAAATGAAAGTCAAACACATTCAAACAGAGCTAATTGAATCAAATGAAAGTCAAACACAGCTATTTGAATCAATTGAAAGTCAAATGCTTTCTACAAAGCTAATTGAATCAAATGAAAGTGAAAAACATTCCAAAAAAGCCAATTGAATCAAATGAAAGTCAAACACATTCAAACAAACCTAATTTAATCAAATGAAAGTCAAACACATTCAAACAAAGCTAATTGAATCAAATGAAAGTCAAACACATTCAAACAAAGCTGATTAGATCAAATGTAAGTCAAACACATTCAAACAGAGCTTTTTGAATCAAATTAAAGTCAAATGCATTCAACAAAGCTAATTAAATCAAACAAAAGTCAAAAACATTTAAAAAAAATCTAATTAAATCAAATGAAAGACAAACACATTCAGACAAAGCTATTTGAATCAAATGAAATTCAAATGCATTCTACATATCTAATTGAATCAAATGAAAGGAAAAACATCTAAAATATTCAAATTAAATCAATAAAAGGTCAAACACATTCAAACAAAACTATTTGAATCAAATGAAAGTCAAAAGCATTCTATAAAGCCAATTGAATCAAATTAAAGTCAAACACTTTCAAACATAGCTAATTGAATCAAATGAAAGTCAAACACATTCAAACAAACCTAATTGAATCAAATGAAAGTCAAATGCATTCAACAAAGTTCATTGAATCAAATGAAAGTCAAAAACATCTAAAAAAATCTAATTTAATCAAATGAAAGTCAAACACATTCAGACAAAGCTATTTGAATCAAATGAAAGTCAAATGCATTCTACAAATCTAATTGAACCAAATAAAAGTAAAAAACATTTGAACAAAGCCAATTGAATCAAATGAAAGTCAAACACATTCAAACAAACCTATCTGAATCAAATGAAAGTCAAACACATTCAAAAAGTGCTAATTGAATAAAATGAAAGTTAAACACATTAAACTATTTGAATCAAGTGAAAGTCAAAAGCATTCTATAAATCTAATTGAATTAAATGAAAGTCAAACACATTCAAACAAAGCTAATTGAATCAAATGAAAGTAAAACACATTCAAACAAACCTAATTGAATCAAATGAAAGTCAAAGATATTCAAACAGAGCTAATTGAATCAAATGAAAGTCAAACACATTCAAACAAAGGTAATTGAATCAAATGTAAGTCAAACATATCCAAACATAGCTTTTTGAATCAAATGAAAGTCAAATGCATTTAACAAAGCTAATTGAATGAAATGAAAGTCAAAAACATCTAAAAAACCTAAATAAATCAAATGAAAGTCAAACACATTCAGACAAAGCTATTTGAATCGAATGAAAGTCAAATGCATTCTACAAATCTATTTGAATCAAATGGAAGTAAAAAACAATTGAATAAAACCAATTGAATCCAATGAAAGTCAAACACATTCAAACAAAGCTTTTTAAATCAAATGAAAGTCAAATGCATTCAACAAAGCTAATTGAATCAAATGAAAGTCAAAAACATCTAAAAAAATCTAATTAAATCAAATGAAAGTCAAACAAAATAAAAAAAAGCTAATTAAATCAAATGAAAGTCAAACACATTCAAACAAAGCTATTTGAATTAAATGAAAGTCAAATGCAATCTACAAAGCTAATTGAATCAAATGAAATTTAAACACATTCAAACAAACCTAATAGAATCAAATGAAAGACGAACACATTCAAAATGAGCTAATTGAATCAAATAAAAGTCAAACCCATTCAAAAAGATCTTTTTGAATCAAATTAAGGTCAAATTTAATCTACAAAGCTAATTAAATCAATAGAAAGTTAAACACATTCAAACAAAGCAATTTGAATGAAATGTAAGTCAAACACATTCAAACAGAGCTTTTTGAATCAAATGGAAGTCAAATGCATTTAGCAAAGCTAATTGAATCAAATTAAAGTCAAAAATATCCAAAAAAAAACCTAATTAAATCAAATGAAAGTCAATCACATTCAGACAAAGCTATTCGAATCAAATGAAAGTCAAATGCATTATACAAAGCTAATTAAATCAAATGAAAGTCAAAAACATTCGAACAAAGCCAATTGAATCAAATGAAAGTCAAACACATTCAAACAAACCTAATTGAATCAAATGAAAGTCAAAATCATTCAAACAGAGCTAATTAAATAAAATGAAAGTCAAACACATTCAAAAAGAGCTTTTTGAATCAAATGAAGGTCAAACGCAATTTACAAAGCTAATTGAATCAAATGAAAGTCAAACACATTGAAACAAAGCTAATTGGATAAAACTTAAGTCAAACACATTCAAATAGAGCTTTTTGAATAAAATGAAAGTCAAATGCGTTCAACAAAGCTAATTGAATCAAACGAAAGTCAAAAACATCTAAAAAAATCTAATTAAATCAAATAAAAGTCAAACACATTCAGACAAAGCTATTTGTATCAACTGAAAGTCATATGCATTCTACAAATCTAATTGAATCAAATGAAAGTAAAAAACATCTAAAAAATTCAAATTAAATCAATAAAAGGTCAAACACATTCAAACAAAACTACTTGAATAAAATGAAAGTCAAATGCATTCTATAAAGCTAATTGAATCAAATGAAAGTCAAACACATTCAAACAAAGCTAATCAAATCAAATGAAAGTCAAACACATTCAAGCAAAGCTAATTGAATAAAATGTAAGTCAAATACATTCAAACAAAGCTTTTTGAATCAAATGAAAGTCAAATGCATTCAACAAAGCTCATTGAATCAAATGAAAGTCAAAAACAACTTAAAAAATCTAATTAAATCAAATGAAAGTCAAACACATTCAGACAAAGCTATTTGAATCAAATGAAAGTCAAATGCATTCTACAAATCTAATTGAATCAAATGAAAGTAAAAAACATTTGAACAAAGCCAATTGAATCAAATGAATGTCAAACACATTCAAACAAACCTAATTGAATCAAATGAAAGTCAAACACATTCAAACAAAGCTAATTGAATCAAATGAAAGTAAAACACATTAAAACAAACCTAATTGAATCAAATGAAAGTCAAACACATTCAAACAGAGCTAATTGAATCAAATGAAAGTCAAACACATTCAAAAAGAGTTTTTTGAATCAAATGAAGGTCAAATGCAATCTGCAAAGCTAATCAAATCAAATGAAAGTCAAACACATTCAAACAAAGCTAATTGAATCAAATGTAAGTCAAATACATTCAAACAAAGCTTTTTGAATCAAATGAAAGTCAAATGCATTCAACAAAGGTCATTGAATCAAATGAAAGTCAAAAACATCTAAAAAAATCCAATTAAATCAAATGAAAGTCAAACACATTCAAACAAAGCTATTTGAATCAAATGAAAGTCAAATGCATTCTACAAATCTAATTGAATCAAATTAAAGTCAAAAATATCCAAAAACAAACCTAATTAAATCAAATGAAAGTCAGTCACATTCAGACAAAGCTATTTGAATCAAATGAAAGTCAAATGCATTCTACAAAGCTAATTAAATCAAATGAAAGTAAAAAACATTCGAACAAAGCCAATTGAATCAAATGAAAGTCAAACACATTCAAACAAACCTAATTGAATCAAATGAAAGTCAAAATCATTCAAACAGAGCTAATTAAATAAAATGAAAGTCAAACACATTCAAAAAGAGCTTTTTGAATCAAATGAAGGTCAAACGCAATCTACAAAGCTTATTGAATAAAATGAAAATCAAACACATTGAAACAAAGCTAATTGGATAAAACTTAAGTCAAACACATTCAAATAGAGCTTTTTGAATAAAATGAAAGTCAAATGCGTTCAACAAAGCTAATTGAATCAAACGAAAGTCAAAAACATCTAAAAAAATCTAATTAAATCAAATGAAAGTCAAACACATTCAGACAAAGCTATTTGTATCAACTGAAAGTCATATGCATTCTACAAATCTAATTGAATCAAATGAAAGTAAAAAAAATCTAAAAAATTCAAATTAAATCAAATAAAGGTCAAACACATTCAAACAAAACTATTTGAATCAAATGAAAGTCAAATGCATTCTATAAAGCTAATTGAACCAAATGAAAGTCAAACACATTCAAACAAAGCTAATTGAATCAAATGAAAGTAAAACACATTAAAACAAACCTAATTGAATCAAATGAAAGTCAAACACATTCAAACAGAGCTAATTGAATCAAATGAAAGTCAATCACATTCAAAAAGAGTTTTTTGAATCAAATGAAGGTCAAATGCAATCTGCAAAGCTAATCAAATCAAATGAAAGTCAAACACATTCAAACAAAGCTAATTGAATCAAATGTAAGTCAAATACATTCAAACAAAGCTTTTTGAATCAAATGAAAGTCAAATGCATTCAACAAAGCTCATTGAATCAAATGAAAGTCTAAAACAACTAAAAAAATCTAATTAAATCAAATGAAAGTCAAACACATTCAGACAAAGCTATTTGAATCAAATGAAAGTCAAATGCATTCTACAAATCTAATTGAATCAAATGAAAGTAAAAAACATTTGAACAAAGCCAATTTAATCAAATGAAAGTCAAACACATTCAAGCAAACCTAATTGAATCAAATTAAAGTCAAACACATTCAAACAAAGCTAATTGAATCAAATGAAAGTAAAACACATTAAAACAAACCTAATTGAATCAAATGAAAGTCAAACACATTCAAACAGAGCTCATTGAATCAAATGAAAGTCAAACACATTCAAACAAAGCTAATTGAATCAAATGAAATAAAACACATTAAAACAAACCTAATTGAATCAAATGAAAGTCAAACACATTCAAAAAAGAGCTAATTGAATCAAATGAAAGTCAAACACATTCAAAAAGAGTTTTTTTGAATCAAATGAAGGTCAAATGCAATCCGCAAAGCTAATCAAATCAAATGAAAGTCAAACACATTGAACAAAGCTAATTGGATAAAACTTAAGTCAAACACATTCAAATAGAGCTTTTTGAATAAAATGAAAGTCAAATGCTTTCAACAAAGCTAATTGAATTAAACGAAAGTCAAAAACATCTAAAAAAATCTAATTAAATAAAATGAAAGTCAAACACATTCAGACAAAGCTATTTGTATCAACTGAAAGTCATATGCATTCTACAAATCTAATTGAATCAAATGAAAGTAAAAAACATCTAAAAAATTCAAATTAAATCAATAAAAGGTCAAACACATTCAAACAAAACTATTTGAATCAAATGAAAGTCAAATGCATTCTATAAAGCTAATTGAATCAAATGAAAGTCAAACACATTCAAACAAAGCTAATTGAATCAAATGAAAGTAAAACACATTGAAACAAACCTAATTGAATCAAATGAAAGTCAAACACATTCAAACAGAGCTAATTGAATCAAATGAAAGCCAAACACATTGAAAAAGAGTGTTTTGAATCAAATGAAGGTCAAATGCAATCTGCAAAGCTAATCAAATCAAATGAAAGTCAAACACATTCAAGCAAAGCTAATTGAATCAAATGTAAGTCAAATACATTCAAACAAAGCTTTTTGAATCAAATGAAAGTCAAATGCATTCAACAAAGCTCATTGAATCAAATGAAAGTCAAAAACAACTAAAAAAATCTAATTAAATCAAATGAAAGTCAAACACATTCAGACAAATCTATTTGAATCAAATGAAAGTCAAATGCATTCTACAAATCTAATTGAATCAAATGAAAGTAAAAAACATTTGAACAAAGCCAATTTAATCAAATGAAAGTCAAACACATTCAAACAAACCTAATTGAATCAAATGAAAGTCAAACACATTCAAACAAAGCTAATTGAATCAAATGAAAGTAAAACACATTAAAACAAACCTAATTGAATCAAATGAAAGTCAAACACATTCAAACAGAGCTAATTGAATCAAATGAAAGTCAAACACATTCAAAAAGAGTTTTTTGAATCAAATGAAGGTCAAATGCAATCTGCAAAGCTAATCAAATCAAATGAAAGTCAAACACATTCAAACAAAGCTATTTGAATCAAATGTAAGTCAAATACATTCAAACAAAGCTTTTTGAATCAAATGAAAGTCAAATGCATTCAACAAAGGTCATTGAATCAAATGAAAGTCAAAAACATCTAAAAAAATCGAATTAAATCAAATGAAAGTCAAACACATTCAGACAAAGCTATTTGAATCTAATGAAAGTCAAATGCATTCTACAAATCTAATTGAATGAAATGAAAGTAAAAAACATTTGAACAAAGCCAATTGAATCAAATGAAAGTCAAACACATTCAAACAAACCTACCTGAATCAAATGAAAGTCAAACACATTCAAACAAACCTAATTGAATCAAATGAAAGTCAAAATCATTCAAACAGAGCTAATTAAATAAAATGAAAGTCAAACACATTCAAAAAGAGCTTTTTGAATCAAATGAAGGTCAAACGCAATCTACAAAGCTTATTGAATCAAATGAAAGTCAAACACATTGAAACAAAGCTAATTGGATAAAACTTAAGTCAAACACATTCAAATAGAGCTTTTTGAATAAAATGAAAGTCAAATGCGTTCAACAAAGCTAATTGAATCAAACGAAAGTAAAAAACATCTAAAAAAATCTAATTAAATCAAATGAAAGTCAAACACATTCAGACAAAGCTATTTGTATCAACTGAAAGTCATATGCATTCTACAAATCTAATTGAATCAAATGAAAGTAAAAAACATCTAAAAAATTCAAATTAAATCAAATAAAGGTCAAAAACATTTGAACAAAGCCAATTGAATCAAATGAAAGTCAAACACATTCAAACAAACCTAATTGAATCAAATGAAAGTCAAACACATTCAAACAAAGCTAATTGAATCAAATGAAAGTAAAACACATTAAAACAAACCTAATTGAATCAAATGAAAGTCAAACACATTCAAACAGAGCTAATTGAATCAAATGAAGGTCAAATGCAATCTGCAAAGCTAATCAAATCAAATGAAAGTCAAACACATTCAAACAAAGCTAATTGAATCAATTGTAAGTCAAATACATTCAAACAAAGCTTTTTGAATCAAATGAAAGTCAAATGCATTCAACAAAGGTCATTGAATCAAATGAAAGTAAAAAACAACTAAAAAAATCCAATTAAATCAAATGAAAGTCAAACACATTCAGACAAAGCTATTTGAATCAAATGAAAGTCAAATGCATTCTACAAATCTAATTGAATCAAATTAAAGTCAAAAATATCCAAAAAAAACCTAATTAAATCAAATGAAAGTCAATCACATTCAGACAAAGCTATTTGAATCAAATGAAAGTCAAATGCATTCTACAAAGCTAATTAAATCAAATGAAAGTAAAAAACATTCGAACAAAGCCAATTCAATCAAATGAAAGTCAAACACATTCAAACAAACCTAATTGAATCAAATGAAAGTCAAAATCATTCAAACAGAGCTAATTAAATAAAATGAAAGTCAAACACATTCAAAAAGAGCTTTTTGAATCAAATGAAGGTCAAACGCAATCTACAAAGCTTATTGAATCAAATGAAAGTCAAACACATTGAAACAAAGCTAATTGGATAAAACTTAAGTCAAATACATTCAAATAGAGCTTTTTGAATAAAATGAAACTCAAATGCGTTCAACAAAGCTAATTGAATCAAACGAAAGTCAAAAACATCTAAAAAAATTTAATTAAATCAAATGAAAGTCAAACTCATTCAGACAAACCTAATTTGTATCAACTGAAAGTCATATGCATTCTACAAATCTAATTGAATCAAATGAAAGTAAAAAACATCTAAAAAATTCAAATTAAATCAAATAAAGGTCAAAAACATTTGAACAAAGCCAATTGAATCAAATGAAAGTCAAACACATTCAAACAAACCTAATTGAATCAAATGAAAGTCAAACACATTCAAACAAAGCTAATTGAATCAAATGAAAGTAAAACACATTAAAAAAAAACTTAATTGAATCAAATGAAAGTCAAACACATTCAAACAGAGCTAATTGAATCAAATAAAAGTCAAACACATTCAAAAAGAGTTTTTAGAATCAAATGAAGGTCAAATGCAATCTGCAAAGCTAATCAAATCAAATGAAAGTCAAACACATTCAAACAAAGCTAATTGAATCAATTGTAAGTCAAATACATTCAAACAACGCTTTTTGAATCAAATGAAAGTCAAATGCATTCAACAAAGCTCATTGAATCAAATGAAAGTCTAAAACAACTAAAAAAATCTAATTAAATCAAATGAAAGTCAAACACATTCAGACAAAGCTATTTGAATCAAATGAAAGTCAAATGCATTCTACAAATCTAATTGAATCAAATGAAAGTAAAAAACATTTGAACAAAGCCAATTTAATCAAATGAAAGTCAAACACATTCAAGCAAACCTAATTGAATCAAATGAAAGTCAAACACATTCAAACAAACCTAATTGAATCAAATGAAAGTAAAACACATTAAAACAAACCTAATTAAATCAAATGAAAGTCAAACACATTCAAACAGAGCTAATTGAATCAAATGAAAGTCAAACACATTCAAAAAGAGTTTTTTGAATCAAATGAAGGTCAAATGCAATCTGCAAAGCTAATCAAATCAAATGAAACTCAAACACATTCAAACAAAGCTAATTGAATCAAATGAAAGTCAAACACATTCAAACAAAGCTAATTGAATCAAATGAAAGTAAAACACATTAAAACAAACCTAATTGAATCAAATGAAAGTCAAACACATTCAAACAGAGCTAATTGAATCAAATGAAAGTTAAACACATTCAAAAAGAGTTTTTTGAATCAAATGAAGGTCAAATGCAATCTGCAAAGCTAATCAAATCAAATGAAAGTCAAACACATTCAAACAAAGCTATTTGAATCAAATGTAAGTCAAATACATTCAAACAAAGCTTTTTGAATCAAATGAAAGTCAAATGCATTCAACAAAGGTCATTGAATCAAATGAAAGTCAAAAACATCTAAAAAAATCGAATTAAATCAAATGAAAGTCAAACACATTCAGACAAAGCTATTTGAATCTAATGAAAGTCAAATGCATTCTACAAATCTAATTGAATGAAATGAAAGTAAAAAACATTTGAACAAAGCCAATTGAATCAAATGAAAGTCAAACACATTCAAACAAACCTACCTGAATCAAATGAAAGTCAAACACATTCAAACAAACCTAATTGAATCAAATGAAAGTCAAAATCATTCAAATAGAGCTAATTAAATAAAATGAAAGTCAAACACATTCAAAAAGAGCTTTTTGAATCAAATGAAGGTCAAACGCAATCTACAAAGCTTATTGAATCAAATGAAAGTCAAACACATTGAAACAAAGCTAATTGGATAAAACTTAAGTCAAACACATTCAAATAGATCTTTTTGAATAAAATGAAAGTCAAATGCGTTCAACAAAGCTAATTGAATCAAACGAAAGTAAAAAACATCTAAAAAAATCTAATTAAATCAAATGAAAGTCAAACACATTCAGACAAAGCTATTTGTATCAACTGAAAGTCATATGCATTCTACAAATCTAATTGAATCAAATGAAAGTAAAAAAACATCTAAAAAATTCAAATTAAATCAAATAAAGGTCAAAAACATTTGAACAAAGCCAATTGAATCAAATGAAAGTCAAACACATTCAAACAAACCTAATTGAATCAAATGAAAGTCAAACACATTCAAACAAAGCTAATTGAATCAAATGAAAGTAAAACACATTAAAACAAACCTAATTGAATCAAATGAAAGTCAAACACATTCAAACAGAGCTAATTGAATCAAATGAAGGTCAAATGCAATCTGCAAAGCTAATCAAATCAAATGAAAGTCAAACACATTCAAACAAAGCTAATTGAATCAATTGTAAGTCAAATACATTCAAACAAAGCTTTTTGAATCAAATGAAAGTCAAATGCATTCAACAAAGGTCATTGAATCAAATGAAAGTAAAAAACAACTAAAAAAATCCAATTAAATCAAATGAAAGTCAAACACATTCAGACAAAGCTATTTCAATCAAATGAAAGTCAAATGCATTCTACAAATCTAATTGAATCAAATTAAAGTCAAAAATATCCAAAAAAAAACCTAATTAAATCAAATGAAAGTCAATCACATTCAGACAAAGCTATTTGAATCAAATGAAAGTCAAATGCATTCTACAAAGCTAATTAAATCAAATGAAAGTAAAAAACATTCGAACAAAGCCAATTCAATCAAATGAAAGTCAAACACATTCAAACAAACCTAATTGAATCAAATGAAAGTCAAAATCATTCAAACAGAGCTAATTAAATAAAATGAAAGTCAAACACATTCAAAAAGAGCTTTTTGAATCAAATGAAGGTCAAACGCAATCTACAAAGCTTATTGAATCAAATGAAAGTCAAACACATTGAAACAAAGCTAATTGGATAAAACTTAAGTCAAATACATTCAAATAGAGCTTTTTGAATAAAATGAAACTCAAATGCGTTCAACAAAGCTAATTGAATCAAACGAAAGTCAAAAACATCTAAAAAAATTTAATTAAATCAAATGAAAGTCAAACTCATTCAGACAAACCTAATTTGTATCAACTGAAAGTCATATGCATTCTACAAATCTAATTGAATCAAATGAAAGTAAAAAACATCTAAAAAATTCAAATTAAATCAAATAAAGGTCAAAAACATTTGAACAAAGCCAATTGAATCAAATGAAAGTCAAACACATTCAAACAAACCTAATTGAATCAAATGAAAGTCAAACACATTCAAACAAAGCTAATTGAATCAAATGAAAGTAAAACACATTAAAAAAAAAACTTAATTGAATCAAATGAAAGTCAAACACATTCAAACAGAGCTAATTGAATCAAATAAAAGTCAAACATATTCAAAAAGAGTTTTTAGAATCAAATGAAGGTCAAATGCAATCTGCAAAGCTAATCAAATCAAATGAAAGTCAAACACATTCAAACAAAGCTAATTGAATCAATTGTAAGTCAAATACATTCAAACAACGCTTTTTGAATCAAATGAAAGTCAAATGCATTCAACAAAGCTCATTGAATCAAATGAAAGTCTAAAACAACTAAAAAAATCTAATTAAATCAAATGAAAGTCAAACACATTCAGACAAAGCTATTTGAATCAAATGAAAGTCAAATGCATTCTACAAATCTAATTGAATCAAATGAAAGTAAAAAACATTTGAACAAAGCCAATTTAATCAAATGAAAGTCAAACACATTCAAGCAAACCTAATTGAATCAAATGAAAGTCAAACACATTCAAACAAACCTAATTGAATCAAATGAAAGTAAAACACATTAAAACAAACCTAATTAAATCAAATGAAAGTCAAACACATTCAAACAGAGCTAATTGAATCAAATGAAAGTCAAACACATTCAAAAAGTGTTTTTTGAATCAAATGAAGGTCAAATGCAATCTGCAAAGCTAATCAAATCAAATGAAACTCAAACACATTCAAACAAAGCTAATTGAATCAAATGTAAGTAAAATACATTTAAACAAAGCTTTTTAAATCAAATGAAAGTCAAATGCATTCAACAAAGGTCATTGAATCAAATGAAAGTCAAAAACATCTAAAAAAATCCAATTAAATCAAATGAAAGTCAAACACATTCAGACAAAGCTATTTGAATCTAATGAAAGTCAAATGCATTCTACAAATCTAATTGAATGAAATGAAAGTAAAAAACATTTGAACAAAGCCAATTGAATCAAATGAAAGTCAAACACATTCAAACAAACCTATCTGAATCAAATGAAAGTAAAACACATTCAAACAGTGCTAATTGAATAAAATGAAAGTCAAACACATTAAACTATTTGAATCAAGTGAAAGTCAAATGCCAAACACATTAAATCTAATTGAATTAAATGAAAGTCAAACACATTCAAACAAAGCTAATTGAATCAAATGAAAGTAAAATACATTCAAACAAACCTAATTGAATCAAATGAAAGTCAAAATCATTCAAACAGAGCTAATTAAATAAAATGAAAGTCAAACACATTCAAAAAGAGCTTTTTGAATCAAATGAAGGTCAAACACAATCTACAAAGCTAATTGAATCAAATGAAAGTCAAACACATTGAACAAAGCTAATTGGATAAAACTTAAGTCAAACACATTCAAATAGAGCTTTTTGAATAAAATGAAAGTCAAATGCGTTCAACAAAGCTAATTGAATCAAACGAAAGTCAAAAACATCTAAAAAATTCTAATTAAATAAAATGAAAGTCAAACACATTCAGACAAAGCTATTTGAATCGAATGAAAGTCAAATGCATTCTACAAATCTATTTGAATCAAATGGAAGTAAAAAACAATCGAATAAAGCCAATTGAATCCAATGAAAGTCAAACACATTCAAACAAAACTTTGTGAATCAAATGAAAGTCAAATGCATTCAACAAAGCTAATTGAATCAAATGAAAGTCAAAAACAGCTAAAAAAAATCTAATTAAATCAAATGAAAGTCAAACAAAATAAAAAAAAAAGCTAATTAAATCAAATGAAAGTCAAACACATTCAAACAAAGCTATTTGAATTAAATGAAAGTCAAATGCAATCTACAAAGCTAATTGAATCAAATGAAATTTAAACACATTCAAACAAACCTAATAGAATCAAATGAAAGACGAACACATTCAAAATGAGCTAATTGAATCAAATAAAAGTCAAACCCATTCAAAAAGATCTTTTTGAATCAAATTAAGGTCAAATTTAATCTACAAAGCTAATTGGATCAATTGAAAGTTAAACACATTCAAACAAAGCTATTTGAATGAAATGTAAGTCAAACACATTCAAACAGAGCTTTTTGAAACAAATGAAAGTCAAATGCATTCAACAAAGCTAATTGAATCAAATTAAAGTCAAAAATATCCAAAAAAAAACCTAATTAAATCAAATGAAAGTCAATCACATTCAGACAAAGCTATTTGAATCAAATGAAAGTCAAATGCATTCTACAAAGCTAATCAAATCAAATGAAAGTCAAAAACATTCGAACAAAGCCAATTGAATCAAATGAAAGTCAAACACATTCAAACAAACCTAATTGAATCAAATGAAAGTCAAAATCATTCAAACAAAGCTAATTAAATAAAATGAAAGTCAAACACATTCAAAACGAGCTTTTTGAATCAAATGAAGGTCAAACGCAATCTACAAAGCTAATTGAATCAAATGAAAGTCAAACACATTGAAACAAAGCTAATTGGATAAAACTTAAGTCAAACACATTCAAATAGAGCTTTTTGAATAAAATGAAAGTCAAATGCGTTCAATAAAGCTAATTGAATCAAACGAAAGTCAAAAACATCTAAAAAAATCTAATTAAATAAAATGAAAGTCAAACACATTCAGACAAAGCTATTTGAATCGAATGAAAGTCAAATGCATTCTACAAATCTATTTGAATCAAATGGAAGTAAAAAACAATCGAATAAAGCCAGTTGAATCCAATGAAAGTCAAACACATTCAAACAAAACTTTTTGAATCAAATGAAAGTCAAATGCATTCAACAAAGCTAATTGAATCAAATTAAAGTCAAAAACATCTAAAAAAATCTAATTAAATCAAATGAAAGTCAAACAAAATATAAAAAAGCGAATTAAATCAAATGAAAGTCAAACACATTCAAACAAAGCTATTTGAATTAAACGAAAGTCAAATGCAATCTGTTTCGGGGTATTTTGATGTGTCCTGCGGGAGAGTTACAATTCCAAGAATGCCCTTCGACGCCTGCGCCTGCAAAATCACGAAGACTCCTGGGGTAGGAGCTCCGCCTCCGACGATCAAGTTAGTAAAGATACGGGAGGTAGAATGCACGTAATGTGGAAGTTACTTCTCGCGTAATGGGAGAATTCCGCAATTAATATTGCTCGGGGTAAGTGTGTTTCTTTTTGAGGAGTATTCAATGTGATCAACAAATGTTCCAGCCCCCATTAATGAGGGTCCTTCCACTATTTATAGTGGGGAAGGGATGGTTCCCCTTTTAGGGTTTAGAGGACACGTGTCAGCAGAGGTTTGGAGCCCTGCTGACCAACGGCTGGATGCCACGTGTCACTAGGCCATTGGGCCACGTGTTTAGGGTATTTTTACCCCAAACATTTGCCCCTCACTGGTGCTGACGTGGCAGGGTGCCACGTGGCGCCGGTGAAAGGGTTTTTTTTTTTTTTTTTTTTTTTTACTCTTCAGATTCCTTTTGAAGGATGGAAAAGCAGAAGGCGAAGAGTCACGACTTTTCACCTTCTGGGACAAATTCTATAAATAGGAGAAGATGTCCCCCGAGCTCTCATTTACAAACTTTGCCAAATTTCTGAAGATTTGAGAGCAGCCGGCAATTTGAGAGTTGAGAGCATTCGGAGTTGAGATTCGTTGAGAGCAACCGGTCTACAGACCGTCTGGGTCGTTGCAAGCTAGCCAAAGATTTTCGAGAGGGTAATCAGAGAAACCCAGCCGGATTTTGAACCGCCTGCGTCTTTGCAAGCATCCCAGAGAATTTCTAGATTTTCTTCTAGGTACCGTCTCTATTCTTTCTAGCTTTTTCATGTATTTCCGTTTGAGTCTTTTACTCGCATTTTTGTTCATTGGTCCCATAAGTAGATGGACCCCTTATACCCATACCCGGAACCTAGCTGTGAACTCAGCCGGTTTATTAGTACGGCTGAGTCTAGAACTGGGTCTGCCGCCTCTGTTCTTTGGGACAACCCTTTTTCAACACCCATATTGACCGACTCTGTGTCTGTGCAGGACACAATGGCCAGAATCCGGTCTACTGCCAGAGATCCCAACTACAGAAGTGGGAGCTCAGATGAGCAGCCGCCTGAGGTCCCAGCTTCAGGCGGTGAAGTAGAGCATGGAGAGGTAGAGCACAGAGGCTCACCCGGGGGCGCTCCTAGCACCCCGGGTGATAGCATTTTAAACGAAGAGAGTGCTCCCCTCCAGGAGACCAGAGAGCAGGTAGGCTCTGATAAGGAGGTCTCCAACTCCCCAGCCGGCTCTGATGCCGGTCACGTTCAAAGTAGCAGTAGCAGCTACTTAACCGAATCTGAGGATAGCGAGGAGGCGGAGAGGCCTTCTTGGGATAATAGGAACGATCCTCTCATGATCGCCGTCTCCTCCAAGGACCGCGAGCTCATGCGGGCTGCGCTGCCAGATTTTATCAAACGGCGGCCGCTGGGTGGTGACTATACAATAAAAGTCCCGGCTGCTCTGGGAACAATATGGTGGGAGGATGGACAACCGAACGCGAACGCTTGGTTCGGGTGCTACGAGGCGGCCTTCGTGGCCGGAGTCCGCTTCCCTCTCCACGACACAATAAAAGCCATACTTAGGGGGTATGGCCTAGGTCTCTGGCAATTAACCCCCAACTCATGGGTAAATATTTTAGGGTATATCGCCGCCTGCGAGATGCAGGGCCTCAACCCCGGCTGGGAGGCGTTTGCCCACATGCATTACTTGAGTAGGAGCCCAGGCGGCTGGAAAGCCTGGTATACCTTGACCACCCAGCCCAAATACCTTATGACCTTGGACAAGCCATCCAAATGGTCGGACTGGAAGCACCGGTTCTACTTGGTTAAGGCCCCAACTACGGTAGAGAACAGAGAATTCCGGATCTACAACCGGAAACCAGAACTCTTGGGAACCAAGTGCTGCCTGCCCCCTGTCCCGGAGGATGATAGAGAGACCATCCTTGACTCCGGGTTTTTTGAGTTAGTTCCTGACACCCTCTCATCCGGAGAGATAGTAAGGGTACCCAGAAACTGGGTGCCCAAACATGAATTTTTTAGGGACGAATGCTTCTTGTCCGCTTGTGGCCTAAGCAGCATGTTTAAAAAACGTATGTATTCGGAACTCAGCCGGTTTCTTTCAAACCGGATGCTTTTATTTCCTTGCTTATTTATTATTCTAACCGTGTGCCTTCCTCTTGCAGAAGAAGCCAAGAAAATGCTGCCCACTGAGAAGACACCGGCTAGGTCGGCTGCCGACATCCGGAAAGCCAATCTCGAGAAAAAACTTGCTGCCCAGGCGGCGAAGAAGGTATAACCGTCTGATCCTTCTCGTTTATTTCAATCCTTTTATCCCATAACTTATATTTTTCTCGTTTACAGGACGGTAAGCAGATGCCCTGGTCCCTTTAAAAACAGGTCAGGCCTCCGCCGACCCAACAAGAGTCTGCATCCAAGGTGCAAAAGACAGCCGACCGGCAAACTACCGGCGGCAAATCAATAAGGGTCCCAGACGGGCCTGGATCTGCGGATGTGCTTTCTTGCCATCCCATTGAGGATCGCAACCGGTCCCTTTGAAGGCCGTTCGGGCCGCCAAGGTAACTTCGACCTTACACTGCTTGATCTGCCCATGCGGGTCAAGTCTTATTCACAGTCTCGATCGCAGCCGGGGGATTCTCCAATCAGCCGGCTATCTATAGGTAGAGCATATGCGAGTTTCTCACCGTCTGTTTCTGGTGCAGATAATTCTCCCCGCTGGCCGGACGGGGCACAATATGCCCGGGCCATGCTGAAAGCCGTCCCCAGGGACGAGAAGGAGGCGATCCCTGGGATCAACTCCTTTAATGCCGACCGGGTGCTGGTCGACCTGGCCGACGTATGCTCCAACAACCATGCGGTAATTTTCTTGACGTGCATTTTTAAGTATGCAGTATTAACCGGCTGTATTTTTGCAGGCTATGCTGCGCGTAGAGGGGCTCAAACGAGCTTATACCCGCAAGTCTGAGGAGGTAAGGAGAAGCAAACGGGCTGTTGATGACGCCCATAATGTTGCTGACTACTCTTTGTACATGCATGGCTTAGAATCTAAATCTATACGCATGGAACAGGCGGAGAAGACCAAAGCCCTCCAACAGCAGATTGATCAGCTGAAAAAACCAAGTTGACCAACTGCAGGCGTCCCTGGATGATGCCAATAAAAAGTTGGAGGAACAGACAGAGCCCCTCCAACGGCTGAGCAAGGCGGAGACTGAAAATGGCCGCCTTGCCAAAGAGAATGAGCGCCTGCGCAAAGAGGCGGCTGCTGCCAATGAGAACTTCAAGGTCACCTTGGAGTCGGAGCAGGAGAGGCTCATTGAAGAGAATGAGCATGACTGTGCAAACCGGATGCAACGGGCGTTTTCCCTCATCCACCCGGAGGCGGACTTCACCGTCTGGGAACTCGTCTTCAAATATTCTGATCTTGCCATTCTGGCCGAGGAGGCGAATGAGCCGGGGCCCGGACCCTATGACGCTTGGGTTAGGGAGGAGATTGCGCGACGGCAGGCGGAGGCTGCTGAAGAGGAAGAAGTCGTTCCTGAAGCTGACGCAGCCGCTCACCCTGATCCAACCCAGAACCAACCGGAATAGGACCGACTCACTGTTCGCCTGGAGTAGCAACTACTTCCCGGCCTGCGTGCCTAGCATTATCTTGTAATAGCGCCGGATGAGATGGGCTAAGCTGTAATAATTTTTATTTTGAATATAAACATTTTCACCGGCTGAGCCGGCTTTTGAATGCTTTTTATGTTTCTGCACTCCAATATTAGAATTCTTGTTATTTTTTATACATATTTCTGCGAGGATAACCAAAAGAACCCCGCCGGTAACACTACCGCTTGGGTCTGCGCAAACAACAAAGAAATTTGCAAAGGTTGCCAAGAAGACCCCACCGGTAACTCTGCCATCTGGGTCTTCACAAACTAGGCGAAGAAATTTGCAAGGGTTGCCAAGAAGACCCCACCGGTAACACTGCCGTCTGGGTCTTTGCAAACTAGGCAAAAAAATTTGCAAGGGTTGCCAAGAAGACCCCACCGGTAACACTACCGTCTGGGTCTTCGCAAACTAGGCGAAGAAATTTGCAAGGGTTGCCAAGAAGACCCCACCGGTAACACTGCCGTCTGGGTCTTCGCAAACTAGGCGAAGAAATTTGCAAGGGTTGCCAAGAAGACCCCACCGGTAACACTGCCATCTGGGTCTTCGCAAACTAGGCGAAGAAACTTGCAAGGGTTGCCAAGAAGACCCCACCGGTAGCACTGCCGTCTGGGTCTTCGCAAACTAGGCGAAGAAATTTGCAAGGGTTGCCAAGAAGACCCCACCGGTAACACTGCCTTCTGGGTCTTCGCAAACTAGGCGAAGAAACTTGCAAGGGTTGCCAAGAAGACCCCACCGGTAACACTGTCGTCTGGGTCTTCGCAAACTAGGCGAAGAAATTTGCAAGGGTTGCCAAGAAGACCCCACCGGTAACACTGCCGTCTGGGTCTTCGCAAACTAGGCGAAGAAATTTGCAAGGGTTGCCAAGAAGACCCCACCGGTAACACTGCCGTCTGGGTCTTCGCAAACTAGGCGAAGAAATTTTCAAGGGTTGCCAAGAAGACCCCACTGGTAACACTACCGTTTGGTCTTCGCAAACTAGGCGAAGAAATTTTCAAGGGTTGCCAAGAAGACCACGGTAACAGTGTCGTCTGGGTCTTCGCAACTAGGCGAAGAAATTTCGACCCAAAACCAAACCGGATGGCGTCTGGGTAATTGCCCCTGGATAGCGGTCTGGGTCTTTGCAAGCCAGGCGACTATCCATATGATATAGCTCGAATATACACTAAGTGCCAACATTAGATTCGGGAGCCAGTCGGTTTATACTGAATAACCGGTCGGGACTTCGCAAAAGAATCACGCCAGATTAGGATGTCCATTCACCGGTTGGGCTTTTGCAAGCATACCCCTGAATGAATTATGGCCTAGACCAAATGTTTAGGCCTGCTCTTAGAGAGTCAGGCGGCGGTACTGAGTACCGGCTGTCCTTCCAAAAAGTGAGCCGGCTGCAAGTTTGGGGTTGCTAGCCTGCCTTTTTTGGTGCGAAGGATCGTCAGGCGGATTTGACCGCCTGTGTGATCGCTTAGAACAATTTACCACCCAAATGGGAGATGTTCTCTTCGATGAATTCACCCGTAGGGGTGTCACCGGATGATTTTAGGCCTGCTCTTAGAGAGTCAGGCGGATTTGTCCAAAAAGTGAGCCGGCTGCAAGTTTGGGGTTGCTAGCCTGCCCTTTTTTGGTGCGTAGGATCGTCAGGCGGATTTGTCCGCCTGTGTGATCTCTTAGAACAATTTACCACCCAAATGGGAGATGTTCTCTTCGATGAATTCACCCATATGGGTGTGACCGGATGAAAAAATTAGTTACTGGTGCCGCTTGTGGTAGGCACAAGACATGGCGGCTGTATATAAAATTGAATGTAATTCTCATTAATCATTTGAAAATTTTTAAAAGATGTACAATGCTTAGAAGTAGTATTTTTTGAGGTTATCTACATTCCAAGTTCTAGGCAACTTTCTTCCGTCTGGAGTTTCCAGGCGGTAAGTGCCGTCTCGTACTTCTTCAAAGATCCGGTAGGGTCCCTCCCAATTTGGGGTTAATTTGCCTTGTTCATTGGCCCTACCGGTTGCCTCCATTTTGCGAAGCACAAAATCTCCTTCTTTCAAAGGTCTTTTACGAACCCGCTTGTTGTAGGCTCTAGTCATATGCAGACGGTAGATCTCATGACGCAAGGCAGCATTCCCCCTTCGCTCTGGAAGAGCGTCTAATGCCAACCGCATGGCTTCCCAGTTAGCCTCCTCATCATATAACATAATGCGTAGAGTAGGCTCATAATGTTCAATGGGAAGAACTGCTTCAGTGCCGTATGTCATGAGAAATGGGGTCTCACCGGTTGCCCCCTTTTCGGTTGTCCGGATAGCCCAAAGGACATGAGGTAATTCCTCTGCCCATAGTCCACTGGCTCTTTCTAATTTCTTCTTTATCCCGTCTGAGATCAACTTGTTAAAAGCCTCAACTTGACCGTTTGCCTGAGGACGGCCAACGGATGCAAAACAATGGGAAATTCCTTGGTCTCCCAACCAGGTCTTCAGGACAGGCGTTTCGAACTGCGGTCCGTTGTCGAAAACCATGGACATTGGAACCCCGAACCGGGTGATGACGTTTCTCCAAATGAAAGAAATCACATCTTTCGTTTTAATCCCTTTCACCTCCTCTACCTCAACCCATTTGGTGAATTAGTCTACTGCTACAAGAATGTAGCGGCGGCCGCCTGATGCAGGCGTATAAGGTCCCAAAATGTCCATGCCCCATTTAGCAAACGGAACCGAACTATGGATTGCCGTGAGTTCTGTTGCCGGTTGATGTATCAACTTAGCGAATTTTTGGCACTTGTCGCATCTCTTTACTAGATCCATGGCATCCGCTTCAAGAGTGGGCCAGAAGTACCCTTGCCGTCTGGTTCTTCTAGCCAGGGACCTGCCGCCAATATGCGAGGCACAAAACCCCGCGTGCAGATCTTCCAAAACTTCTCTCCCCCTATCCGGGGTTACATATTTCAAAAACGGCTGCAGGTATCCCTTCCGGAGGAGTTTCCCTTGATGCATAACAAAACTTGAAGCACGCTTCTTGAGCGCTGATGCTTCTGAAGGGTCATCCGGCAAGGTACCATCCGTCAAAAAGGACCGGATGGGATCCATCCAAGTAGCAGTTCTGTCCAAGACTCCAATGGGATCATTCTGAATACTTCGTTTTTCAATGACTTCCCAAAAGACCGTCCTAGGAGCATCACCGGAGGCTGATGATGCCAACTTTGAGAGGGCATCCGCCTGATTGTTTTCAGACCGGGGCACCTGTCGCAGATGAAATTCATCGAAGGACCCAGCCTCCTCTTTGACCGCCTGCAAATATTTGATCATAGCCGGATGGGTGGCTTCGTAGTCACCAAGGTATTGGCTAACGATCAGCTGTGAATCTGAGCAGGCGTCGACCTTTCTTGCACCGGCTGCCTTACACATGCGCAATCCGGCTAGCAGGGCTTCATACTTTGCCTCATTGTTGGAGGCTTGGAACTTAAACCGTAGTGCATATTCAAACTTATCCCCTTCCGGGGAATGACAGATAACACCTGCACCACAGCCGTTCACCGTAGAGCTGCCGTCTACAAATAACTTCCAGACCTGATCAGGGTTTTCCGGGTGCACCGGCCTAGTCATCTCGACAATAAAGTCGGCAAACGCCTGACCTTTCACTGCCCGCCTGGGTTCAAAAGTTATCTCAAGGCCTTGTATTTCAACAGCCCACTTGATCATTCTACCGGATGACTCTATAGCAGTCATCGTACGCTTGAGCGGCTGATCTGTGTATACCACAATCGGATGTGCCAAAAAGTAAGGCTTCAACCGCTTGACTGCTACGAATAAGGCCAACCCAAATTTTTCGATCATGGGGTACCGGAGCTCAGCATTTTTTAAGACATGGCTGATGAAGTACACCGGCAGCTGAATGCCGTCTCTCTCAGCGAGGAGAACGACACTAAGGGCGTGATCAGAGACGGCTAGGTACATGTACAGAACCTCCCGGGGTAGGGGGCTCACTAGCCTTGGCAAAGAATGAAAGTGCTGCTTAAGCCTCTGGAATGCCGCCTCTGCTTCTTCACCCCATTCAAACCTTGACCTTTTCCTGATTGCCTGAAAGAAATAGAGGCACTTGTCACCTGACCGGCTGAGGAACCTCCCCAATGCCGCCAGACAACCGGTCAACTTCTGGACTTCTTTTACAGTGCGGGGAGACTTCATGTCAATTACCGCCTGTATTTTGTCCGGATTAGCTTCGATGCCTCTTTGGTCAATCAAGAATCCGAGAAACTTCCCAGACTCAACACCAAATATGCATTTCTTTGGGTTAAGCATGACCCGGTGCCGCCTGAGTGTGGTGAAGGTTTCTCGCAGGTCTGCTAGGTGATCCGTCTGTAGCTTGGATTTGACTATCATGTCATCGATATACGCCTCTACATTCCTGCCAATCTGGTTGATAAAAACGGTGTTTATCATGCGCTGGAATGTAGCCGGTGCATTCTTCCAGAGAGGTATTTGATGGAAGCCGGAATAAGCATCCATAAAGCTCATTAGCGCATGGCCGGCTGTTGAGTCGACTAGGCTGTCAATCTTTGGAAGCGGGTAGCTATCTTTTGGGCATGCTTTGTTCAGATCTGTGTAATCCACACACATCCGCCAAGTACCGTTCGGCTTCTTTACTAGAACGACATTTGCCACCCAATCCGGGTAGTAGCATTGCCTAATGAATCCAGCATCCAACAGCTTTTTGACCTCAGCCGCTGCCGCTTGAGATCTTTCTCCACCATGATCCCTCTTTTTCTGCCTAACCGGCTGCTTTTTGGGATCTACGGCTAGCTTGTGGACAGCAAGATCCGGGCTGACGCCTGACATCTCTTCCACTTCGAAGGCAAAGATGTCTTTGAATTCCTTAAGCAGCTGGAGCAAACCTTCTCCCAACCGTTCGAAGGCTACCGTCCCGACCTTGACTGTTCTTTCAGGACGGCTGTCATCTAGGATGACATCAAGGCAGTCACCAGCCAGCTGAGGTCGTTGGTCATCTGACCTTTCCCCGGCTAGTGATTGCTATTTCTCCTTTTTGACGGGTGCCAGTTGGTCCGCCTTTCTTTTCATACCGGCTGCCCTTGGAGCCGGGACTACTGGATCGCAGTTATCAATATCTATGGGCTCGCCCTGGCCGGCTGCACCCACAGTTGTCTTGACGTCAGAGAGATAGCACTCTCTTGCCGTCTTCTGGTCCCCGCTTAGGGCACCGACTGTACCATCATCCTTTTGAAATTTGACCAACATGAGGGACGGGATGATGACAGCCTTAGATGCGTTGAGGGTAGGACGGCCAAATATCATGTTGTAGGCGGACAGCTCCTCCACAACTAAAAACTTGACTATCATGTGGCGTCCTTGCCCCTTTTCACCCAGCCGGATCGGAAGTTCTATGCTTCCGACCGGATGCACTACTCCACCCCCAAAACCGACTAGTGGGTGAGGAGCCTGGTGCATGTTACCGGATGTGTACTTGAGCTTGGTCAAGCACTGATAACTGATTAGGTCAGACGAGCTCCCGGTGTCTATTAGGATCCGGCCAACCTTCTGGTTTGCAACCTTGCATTCGATGACGATGGGGTCATCATGAGGCCGCCTGACCTTGCCCCGGTCCTTTTCAGAAATAAGGACCTCAGGGAAGATGTCTTTCAACGCCTGGCCCTCATCCACTGGGGGTTGACCAGCTTCCTGATGTTGTCTTTGGTGCCTCGGATGGTGGGACCCCCTCCGGCAAAACCGCCTGCTATGGTGAAGATGGTCTCTTCATCCGTCTCTGAGTTTACTGGGCCGGTTTTTGCCGCCTGCCCTTTCTTGGCCTGGGTATTACCCTTAGCCTTTGGTAGATAGGATTTTAGGGCCCCCTCATCTGCCAGACGGTCCAATAGCCGCCTGAGGCTATAGCAGCCATTGGTGTCGTGGCCAACATCCTCGTGGTATTGGCAATACTTGCTCTTGTCCCGTTTATTCACGGGGCTTTTCATTTCAGCCGGTTTATCGAGAGACATCCGGTCTTTGATTTCCAGGAGGATGGTGGAGCAATCTTTTGTGAACTCGTATTTGGGGACATATTGTTCTGACTTTCGCCTGATCTTCTGGGCCGGCTGTCCTGATCGGTCAGCTGCCCAGACCCCTTTTCTCTTTTCTTCCTTTCTTGCCGGCTGATGCTGTTGCCGGCTCTCTTTTTTGTCAGACTTTTTATAATCTGACGGCTGCTTGACAACACAAAGCTCCGTCGCCTGTATATAGGCTTCAGCTTCAATTAACGCCTCTTGGAGGGTAGCAACCCTCTTCCGGACGAGGTCAAACTTAAAGGTCGACCCATCCTTCAGACCTCGAAAGAAGTCTGTATAGGCCACTTCGTCTGATAGTCCTGGAATCTGAATCCTCATCAGATTGAACCGTCTGACGTACGACTGGAGGCCCTCCCGGTCGCCCTGCTGTATTGCCCCTAGGTCGAGGCTATTCTTTTTGGCAGGAATATTCATTGAGAAATTTGACGTAAACAAGTACGCCAAAGTTCGAAAGTTGTTGATGCAACCGGCTGGTAGGTTACCAAACCACCGCTGGGCTATGCCCTTAAGGGTAGCCGGGAAGCATCGACACCAGACGGCATCATCTAACCCCTGGAGGTACATGAGGTTAGAGTAGGCCATTAGATGGTCTTCTGGGTTGGTGGTGCCATCATAGGCCCCCACCAAAACATTCTTGATCTTAGGCGGCTGTGCCGCCTGGGTTATCTCTGGTGAGAACGCCGTTAGCTGTTCCCCCTAATTTAGCAGGCGCAGCTGCCAGTCCGTGGGTTGGAACGGCTGCTGCGCTTGCCCACCGAAAAGACCCGGTGACATGAAAGGGGATCCACCCAACCCATTCGGTGTGCCGAATAGGCCAGGCTGGATCACTTTGGGTCCAGACCGGGCAGAAGCTTCGCCCGTCTGGCTCCTAAGGTTCGTTCCCGCACGCCTGTGTGAGACGTCATGGAAACTGTCCGGGAAGGTCGACGTTGAGGCCGACGCAGACGCCTGACCTCGCTTCTCTTGGAGAAATGTGCGGGCGTCTGAGAATGTTTTCTTGGAGCCATCCGGCTGTACGTGTCGGATGGCCTTTCGCAGCTCCCCTTGAGGAAAACAGAGTCTGCTTGGATCAAACCTTAAGCCCTCCCCCTCCTTTGGCTTGGGATGAGGGGTAGGAACTCGTTCTTTGACCGCCTTCTTTCCAGAAGGCTTCTTGGCCGGCTGACCCTTCTTTGGAGTAGCTGACCGGATGAGGCTCTTGATCTCACCCTTGAAACTATTCATGAACGACATGAGTTCGTTTCTTGTAACGGGGGCTGAGCCCTCCACTGTTTGGGCAATTCCAGCCGGTTGCCCGGCTGGGTTGTTGGGAGCAGCTTGGCTGATTTCCCGTTCTCTTCTATCTTTAGCACGAGGGTGCTTCGTTCTGAAAGACCCATCCGGGGCCACATATGTTTCAATTTCGTCGCCACTTTCATGGTTCGTCTGGACCTCAGGCTCGACCACAGGCCGTTTGCCCTGATTCGGTGACATAGTATCAGAAGTCATCTTAGAAGTACTCTCCCCACAGACGGCGCCAAATGTTTCGGGGTATTTTGATGTGTCCTGCGGGAGAGTTACAATTCCAAGAATGCCCTTCGACGCCTGCTCCTGCAAAATCACGAAGACTCCTTGGGGTAGGAGCTCCGCCTCCGACGATCAAGTTAGTAAAGATACGGGAGGTAGAATGCACGTAATGTGGAAGTTACTTCTCGCGTAATGGGAGAATTCCGCAATTAATATTGCTCGGGGTAAGTGTGTTTCTTTTTGAGGAGTATTCAATGTGATCAACAAATGTTCCAGCCCCCATTAATGAGGGTCCTTCCACTATTTATAGTGGGGAAGGGATGGTTCCCCTTTTAAGGTTTAGAGGACACGTGTCAGCAGAGGATTGGAGCCCTGCTGACCAACGGCTGGATGCCACGTGTCACTAGGCCATTGGGCCACGTGTTTAGGGTATTTTTACCCTAAACACAATCTACGAAGCTAATTGAATCAAATGAAATTAAAACACATTCAAACAAACCTAATAGAATCAAATGAAAGACGAACACATTCAAAATGAGCTAATTGAATCAAATAAAAGTCAAACCCATTCAAAAAGATCTTTTTGAATCAAATTAAGGTCAAATTTAATCTACAAAGCTAATTGAATCAATTGAAAGTTAAACACATTCAAACAAAGCTATTTGAATGAAATGTAAGTCAAACACATTCAAACAGAGCTTTTTGAAACAAATGAAAGTCAAATGCATTCAACAAAGCTAATTGAATCAAATTAAAGTCAAAAATATCCAAAAAAAAACCTAATTAAATCAAATGAAAGTCAATCACATTCAGACAAAGCTATTTGAATCAAATGAAAGTCAAATGCATTCTACAAAGCTAATTAAATCAAATGAAAGTAAAAAACAATCGAACAAAGCCAATTGAATCAAATGAAAGTCAAACACATTCAAACAAACCTAATTGAATCAAATGAAAGTCAAAATCATTCAAACAGAGCTAATTAAATAAAATGAAAGTCAAACACATTCAAAACGAGCTTTTTGAATCTAATGAAGGTCAAACGCAATCTACAAAGCTAATTGAATCAAATGAAAGTCAAACACATTGAAACAAAGCTAATTGGATAAAACTTAAGTCAAACACATTCAAATAGAGCTCTTTGAATAAAATGAAAGTCAAATGCGTTCAACAAAGCTAATTGAATCAAACGAAAGTCAAAAACATCTAAAAAAATCTAATTAAATAAAATGAAAGTCAAACACATTCAGACAAAGCTATTTGAATCGAATGAAAGTCAAATGCATTCTACAAATCTATTTGAATCAAATGGAAGTAAAAAACAATCGAATAAAGCCAATTGAATCCAATGAAAGTCAAACACATTCAAACAAAGCTTTTTGAATCAAATGAAAGTCAAATGCATTCAACAAAGCTAATTGAATCAAATGAAAGTCAAAAACATCTAAAAAAATCTAATTAAATCAAATGAAAGTCAAACAAAATAAAAAAAAGCTAATTAAATCAAATGAAAGTCAAACACATTCAAACAAAGCTATTTGAATTAAATGAAAGTCAAATGCAATCTACAAAGCTAATTGAATCAAATGAAATTTAAACACATTCAAACAAACCTAATAGAATCAAATGAAAGACGAACACATTCAAAATGAGCTAATTGAATCAAATAAAAGTCAAACCCATTCAAAAAGATCTTTTTGAATCAAATTAAGGTCAAATTTAATCTACAAAGCTAATTGAATCAATTGAAAGTTAAACACATTCAAACAAAGCTATTTAAATGAAATGTAAGTCAAACACATTCAAACAGAGCTTTTTGATACAAATGAAAGTCAAATGCATTCAACAAAGCTAATTGAATCAAATTAAAGTAAAAAATATCCAAAAAAAAACCTAATTAAATCAAATGAAAGTCAATCACATTCAGACAAAGCTATTTGAATCAAATGAAAGTCAAATGCATTCTACAAAGCTAATTAAATCAAATGAAAGTCAAAAACATTCGAACAAAGCCAATTGAATCAAATGAAAGTCAAACACATTCAAACAAACCTAATTGAATCAAATGAAAGTCAAAATCATTCAAACAGAGCTAATTAAATAAAATGAAAGTCAAACACATTCAAAACGAGCTTTTTGAATCAAATGAAGGTCAAACGCAATCTACAAAGCTAATTGAATCAAATGAAAGTCAAACACATTGAAACAAAGCTAATTGGATAAAACTTAAGTCAAACACATTCAAATAGAGCTTTTTGAATAAAATGAAAGTCAAATGCGTTCAACAAAGCTAATTGAATCAAACGAAAGTAAAAAACATCTAAAAAAATCTAATTAAATAAAATGAAAGTCAAACACATTCAGACAAAGCTATTTGAATCGAATGAAAGTCAAATGCATTCTACAAATCTATTTGAATCAAATGGAAGTAAAAAACAATCGAATAAAGCCAATTGAATCCAATGAAAGTCAAACACATTCAAACAAAGCTTTTTGAATCAAATGAAAGTCAAATGCATTCAACAAAGCTAATTGAATCAAATGAAAGTAAAAAACATCTAAAAAAATCTAATTAAATCAAATGAAAGTCAAACAAAATAAAAAAAAGCTAATTAAATCAAATGAAAGTCAAACACATTCAAACAAAGCTATTTGAATTAAATGAAAGTCAAATGCAATCTACAAAGCTAATTGAATCAAATGAAATTTAAACACATTCAAATAAACCTAATAGAATCAAATGAAAGACGAACACATTCAAAATGAGCTAATTGAATCAAATAAAAGTCAAACCCATTCAAAAAGATCTTTTTGAATCAAATTAAGGTCAAATTTAATCTACAAAGCTAATTGAATCAATTGAAAGTTAAACACATTCAAACAAAGCTATTTAAATGAAATGTAAGTCAAACACATTCAAACAGAGCTTTTTGAAACAAATGAAAGTCAAATGCATTCAACAAAGCTAATTGAATCAAATTAAAGTAAAAAATATCCAAAAAAAAACCTAATTAAATCAAATGAAAGTCAATCACATTCAGACAAAGCTATTTGAATCAAATGAAAGTCAAATGCATTCTACAAAGCTAATTAAATCAAATGAAAGTCAAAAACATTCGAACAAAGCCAATTGAATCAAATGAAAGTCAAACACATTCAAACAAACCTAATTGAATCAAATGAAAGTCAAAATCATTCAAACAGAGCTAATTAAATAAAATGAAAGTCAAACACATTCAAAACGAGCTTTTTGAATCAAATGAAGGTCAAACGCAATCTACAAAGCTAATTGAATCAAATGAAAGTCAAACACATTGAAACAAAGCTAATTGGATAAAACTTAAGTCAAACACATTCAAATAGAGCTTTTTGAATAAAATGAAAGTCAAATGCGTTCAACAAAGCTAATTGAATCAAACGAAAGTAAAAAACATCTAAAAAAATCTAATTAAATAAAATGAAAGTCAAACACATTCAGACAAAGCTATTTGAATCGAATGAAAGTCAAATGCATTCTACAAATCTATTTGAATCAAATGGAAGTAAAAAACAATCGAATAAAGCCAATTGAATCCAATGAAAGTCAAACACATTCAAACAAAGCTTTTTGAATCAAATGAAAGTCAAATGCATTCAACAAAGCTAATTGAATCAAATGAAAGTCAAAAACATCTAAAAAAATCTAATTAAATCAAATGAAAGTCAAACAAAATAAAAAAAAGCTAATTAAATCAAATGAAAGTCAAACACATTCAAACAAAGCTATTTGAATTAAATGAAAGTCAAATGCAATCTACAAAGCTAATTGAATCAAATGAAATTTAAACACATTCAAACAAACCTAATAGAATCAAATGAAAGACGAACACATTCAAAATGAGCTAATTGAATCAAATAAAAGTCAAACCCATTCAAAAAGAACTTTTTGAATCAAATTAAGGTCAAATTTAATCTACAAAGCTAATTGAATCAATTGAAAGTTAAACACATTCAAACAAAGCTATTTAAATGAAATGTAAGTCAAACACATTCAAACAGAGCTTTTTGAAACAAATGAAAGTCAAATGCATTCAACAAAGCTAATTGAATCAAATTAAAGTAAAAAATATCCAAAAAAAAAACCTAATTAAATCAAATGAAAGTCAATCACATTCAGACAAAGCTATTTGAATCAAATATAAGTCAAATGCATTCTACAAAGCTAATTAAATCAAATGAAAGTAAAAAACATTCGAACAAAGCCAATTGAATCAAATGAAAGTCAAACACATTCAAACAAACCTAATTGAATCAAATGAAAGTCAAAATCATTCAAACAGAGCTAATTAAATAAAATGAAAGTCAAACACATTCAAAACGAGCTTTTTGAATCAAATGAAGGTCAAACGCAATCTACAAAGCTAATTGAATCAAATGAAAGTAAAACACATTGAAACAAAGCTAATTAGATAAAACTTAAGTCAAACACATTCAAATAGAGCTTTTTGAATAAAATGAAAGTCAAATGCGTTCAACAAAGCTAATTGAATCAAACGAAAGTAAAAAACATCTAAAAAATCTAATTAAATCAAATGAAAGTCAAACACATTCAGACAAAGCTATTTGTATCAACTGAAAGTCATATGCATTCTACAAATCTAATTGAATCAAATGAAAGTAAAAAACATCTAAAAAATTCAAATTAAATCAATAAAAGGTCAAACACATTCAAACAAAACTATTTGAATAATATGAAAGTCAAATGCATTCTATAAAGCTAATTGAATCAAATGAAAGTCAAACACATTCAAACAAAGCTAATTGAAACAAATGAAAGTAAAACACATTAAAACAAACCTAATGAATCAAATGAAAGTCAAACACATTCAAACAGAGCTAATTGAATCAAATGAAAGCCAAACACATTCAAAAAGAGTTTTTTGAATCAAATGAAGGTCAAATGCAATCTGCAAAGCTAATCAAATCAAATGAAAGTCAAACACATTCAACCAAAGCTAATTGAATCAAATGTAAGTCAAATAAATTCAAACAAAGCTTTTTGAATCAAATGAAAGTCAAATGCATTCAACAAAGGTCATTGAATCAAATGAAAGTCAAAAACATCTAAAAAAATCCAATTAAATCAAATGAAAGTCAAACACATTCAGACAAAGCTATTTGAATCAAATGAAAGTCAAATGCATTCTACAAATCTAATTGAATCAAATTAAAGTAAAAAATATCCAAAAAAAACCTAATTAAATCAAATGAAAGTCAATCACATTCAGACAAAGCTATTTGAATCAAATGAAAGTCAAATGCATTCTACAAAGCTAATTAAATCAATGAAAGTAAAAAACATTCGAACAAAGCCAATTGAATCAAATGAAAGTCAAACACATTCAAACAAACCTAATTGAATCAAATGAAAGTCAAAATCATTCAAACAGAGCTAATTAAATAAAATGAAAGTCAAACACATTCAAAAAGAGCTTTTTGAATCAAATGAAGGTCAAACGCAATCTACAAAGCTTATTGAATCAAATGAAAGTCAAACACATTGAAACAAAGCTAATTGGATAAAACTTAAGTCAAACACATTCAAACAAAGCTTTTTGAATCAAATGAAAGTCAAATGCATTCAACAAAGGTCATTGAATCAAATGAAAGTCAAAAACATCTAAAAAAATCCAATTAAATCAAATGAAAGTCAAACACATTCAGACAAAGCTATTTGAATCTAATGAAAGTCAAATGCATTCTACAAATCTAATTGAATGAAATGAAAGTAAAAAACATTTGAACAAAGCCAATTGAATCAAATGAAAGTCAAACACATTCAAACAAACCTATTTGAATCAAATGAAAGTCAAACACATTCAAACAGTGCTAATTGAATAAAATGAAAGTCAAACACATTAAACTATTTGAATCAAGTGAAAGTCAAATGCCAAACACATTAAATCTAATTGAATTAAATGAAAGTCAAACACATTCAAACAAAGCTAATTGAATCAAATGAAAGTAAAACACATTCAAACAAACCTAATTGATTCAAATGAAAGTTAAAATCATTCAAACAGAGCTAATTAAATAAAACTTAAGTCAAACACATTCAAAAAGAGCTTTTTGAATAAAATGAAAGTCAAATGCGTTCAACAAAGCTAATTGAATCAAACGAAAGTCAAAAACATCTAAAAAAATCTAATTAAATAAAATGAAAGTCAAACACATTCAGACAAAGCTATTTGAATCGAATGAAAGTCAAATGCATTCTACAAATCTATTTGAATCAAATGTAAGTAAAAAACAATCGAATAAAGCCAATTGAATCCAATGAAAGTCAAACACATTCAAACAAAACTTTTTGAATCAAATGAAAGTCAAAATCATTCAACAAAGCTAATTGAATCAAATGAAAGTCAAAAACATCTAAAAAAATCTAATTAAATCAAATGAAAGTCAAACAAAATAAAAAAAAGCTAATTAAATCAAATGAAAGTCAAACACATTCAAACAAAGCTATTTGAATTAAATGAAAGTCAAATGCAATCTACAAAGCTAATTGAATCAAATGAAATTTAAACACATTCAAACAAACCTAATAGAATCAAATGAAAGACGAACACATTCAAAATGAGCTAATTGAATCAAATAAAAGTTTAACCCATTCAAAAAGATCTTTTTGAATCAAATTAAGGTCAAATTTAATCTACAAAGCTAATTGAATCAATTGAAAGTTAAACACATTCAAACAAAGCTATTTGAATGAAATGTAAGTCAAACACATTCAAACAGAGCTTTTTGAAACAAATGAAAGTCAAATGCATTCAACAAAGCTAATTGAATCAAATTAAAGTAAAAAATATCCAAAAAAAAACCTAATTAAATCAAATGAAAGCCAATCACATTCAGACAAAGCTATTTGAATCAAATGAAAGTCAAATGCATTCTACAAAGCTAATTAAATCAAATGAAAGTCAAAAACATTCGAACAAAGCCAATTGAATCAAATGAAAGTCAAACACATTCAAACAAACCTAATTGAATCAAATGAAAGTCAAAATCATTCAAACAGAGCTAATTAAATAAAATGAAAGTCAAACACATTCAAAACGAGCTTTTTGAATCAAATGAAGGTCAAACGCAATCTACAAAGCTAATTGAATCAAATGAAAGTCAAACACATTGAAACAAAGCTAATTGGATAAAACTTAAGTCAAACACATTCAAATAGAGCTTTTTGAATAAAATGAAAGTCAAATGCGTTCAACAAAGCTAATTGAATCAAACGAAAGTCAAAAACATCTAAAAAATCTAATTAAATCAAATGAAAGTCAAACACATTCAGACAAAGCTATTTGTATCAACTGAAAGTCATATGCATTCTACAAATCTAATTGAATCAAATGAAAGTAAAAAACATCTAAAAAATTCAAATTAAATCAATAAAAGGTCAAACACATTCAAACAAAACTATTTGAATCAAATGAAAGTCAAATGCATTCTATAAAGCTAATTGAATCAAATGAAAGTCAAACACATTCAAACAAAGCTAATTGAATCAAATGAAAGTAAAACACATTAAAACAAACCTAATTAAATCAAATGAAAGTCAAACACATTCAAACAGAGCTAATTGAATCAAATGAAAGCCAAACACATTCAAAAAGAGTTTTTTGAATCAAATGAAGGTCAAATGCAATCTGCAAAGCTAATCAAATCAAATGAAAGTCAAACACATTCAAGCAAAGCTAATTGAATCAAATGTAAGTCAAATACATTCAAACAAAGCTTTTTGAATCAAATGAAAGTCAAATGCATTCAACAAAGCTCATTGAATCAAATGAAAGTCAAAAACAACTAAAAAAATCTAATTAAATCAAATGAAAGTCAAACACATTCTGACAAAGCTATTTGAATCAAATGAAAGTCAAATGCATTCTACAAATCTAATTGAATCAAATGAAAGTAAAAAACATTTGAACAAAGCCAATTGAATCAAATGAAAGTCAAACACATTCAAACAAACCTAATTGAATCAAATGAAAGTCAAACACATTCAAACAAAGCTAATAGAAACAAATGAAAGTAAAACACATTAAAACAAACCTAATTGAATCAAATGAAAGTCAAACACATTCAAACAGAGCTAATTGAATCAAATGAAAGTCAAACACATTCAAAAAGAGTTTTTTGAATCAAATGAAGGTCAAATGCAATCTCCAAAGCTAATCAAATCAAATGAAAGTCAAACACATTCAAACAAAGCTAATTGAATCAAATGTAAGTCAAATACATTCAAACAAAGCTTTTTGAATCAAATGAAAGTCAAATGCATTCAACAAAGGTCATTGAATCAAATGAAAGTCTAAAACATCTAAAAAAATCCAATTAAATCAAATGAAAGTCAAACACATTCAGACAAAGCTATTTGAATCAAATGAACGTCAAACGCATTCTACAAATCTAATTGAATCAAATTAAAGTCAAAAATATCCAAAAAAAACCTAATTAAATCAAATGAAAGTCAATCACATTCAGACAAAGCTATTTGAATCAAATGAAAGTCAAATGCATTCTACAAAGCTAATAAAATCAAATGAAAGTAAAAAACATTCGAACAAAGCCAATTGAATCAAATGAAAGTCAAACACATTCAAACAAACCTAATTGAATCAAATGAAAGTCAAAATCATTCAAACAGAGCTAATTAAATAAAATGAAAGTCAAACACATTCAAAAAGAGCTTTTTGAATCAAATGAAGGTCAAACGCAATCTACAAAGCTAATTGAATCAAATGAAAGTCAAACACATTGAAACAAAGCTAATTGGATAAAACTTAAGTGAAACACATTCAAATAGAGCTTTTTGAATAAAATGAAAGTCAAATGCGTTCAACAAAGCTAATTGAATCAAACGAAAGTCAAAAACATCTAAAAAAATCTAATTAAATCAAATGAAAGTCAAACACATTCACACAAAGCTATTTGTATCAACTGAAAGTCATATGCATTCTACAAATCTAATTGAATCAAATGAAAGTAAAAAACATCTAAAAAATTCAAATTAAATCAAATAAAGGTCAAACACATTCAAACAAAACTATTTGAATCAAATGAAAGTCAAATGCATTCTATAAAGCTAATTGAATCAAATGAAAGTCAAACACATTCAAACAAAGCTAATTGAATCAAATGAAAGTAAAACACATTAAAACAAACCTAATTGAATCAAATGAAAGTCAAACACATTCAAACAGAGCTAATTGAATCAAATGAAAGTCAAACACATTAAAACAAACCTAATTGAATCAAATGAAAGTCAAACACATTCAAACAGAGCTAATTGAATCAAATGTAAGTCAAATACATTCAAACAAAGCTTTTTGAATCAAATGAAAGTCAAATGCATTCAACAAAGCTCATTGAATCAAATGAAAGTCTAAAACAACTAAAAAAATCTAATTAAATCAAATGAAAGTCAAACACATTCAGACAAAGCTATTTGAATCAAATGAAAGTCAAATGCATTCTACAAATCTAATTGAATCAAATGAAAGTAAAAAACATTTGAACAAAGCCAATTGAATCAAATGAAAGTCAAACACATTCAAGCAAACCTAATTGAATCAAATGAAAGTCAAACACATTCAAACAAACCTAATTGAATCAAATGAAAGTAAAACACATTAAAACAAACCTAATTGAATCAAATGAAAGTCAAACACATTCAAACAGAGCTAATTGAATCAAATGAAAGTCAAACACATTCAAAAAGAGTTTTTTGAATCAAATGTAGGTCAAATGCAATCTGCAAAGCTAATCAAATCAAATGAAAGTCAAACACATTCAAACAAAGCTAATTGAATCAAATATAAGTCAAATACATTCAAACAAAGCTTTAATTGAAATCAAATGAAAGTCAAATCTAAAAAAATCCAATTAAATCAAATGAAAGTCAAACACATTCAGACAAAGCTATTTGAATCAAATGAACGTCAAATGCATTCTACAAATCTAATTGAATCAAATTAAAGTCAAAAATATCCCAAAAAAACCTAATTAAATCAAAATGAAAGTCAATCACATTCAGACAAAGCTATTTGAATCAAATGAAAGTCAAATGCATTCTACAAAGCTAATTAAATCAAATGAAAGTCAAAAACATTCAAACAAAGCCAATTGAATCAAATGAAAGTCAAACACATTCAAACAAACTTAATTGAATCAAATAAAAGTCAAAATCATTCAAACAAAGCTAATTAAATAAAATGAAAGTCAAACACATTCAAAAAGAGCTTTTTGAATCAAATGAAGGTCAAACGCAATCTACAAAGCTAATTGAATCAAATGAAAGTCAAACACATTGAAACAAAGCTAATTGGATAAAACTTAAGTCAAACACATTCAAATAGAGCTTTTTGAATAAAATGAAATCCAAATGCGTTCAACAAAGCTAATTGAATCAAACGAAAGTAAAAAACATCTAAAAAAATCTAATTAAATCAAATGAAAGTCAAACACATTCACACAAAGCTATTTGTATCAACTGAAAGTCATATGCATTCTACAAATCTAATTGAATCAAATGAAAGTAAAAAAAATCTAAAAAATTCAAATTAAATCAAATAAAGGTCAAACACATTCAAACAAAACTATTTGAATCAAATGAAAGTCAAATGCATTCTATAAAGCTAATTGAACCAAATGAAAGTCAAACACATTCAAACAAAGCTAATTGAATCAAATGAAAGTAAAACACATTAAAACAAACCTAATTGAATCAAATGAAAGTCAAACACATTCAAACAGAGCTAATTGAATCAAATGAAAGTCAAACACATTCAAAAAGAGTTTTTTGAATCAAATGAAGGTCAAATGCAATCTGCAAAGCTAATCAAATCAAATGAAAGTCAAACACATTCAAACAAAGCTAATTGAATCAAATGTAAGTCAAATACATTCAAACAAAGCTTTTTGAATCAAATGAAAGTCAAATGCATTCAACAAAGCTCATTGAATCAAATGAAAGTCTAAAACAACTAAAAAAATCTAATTAAATCAAATGAAAGTCAAACACATTCAGACAAAGCTATTTGAATCAAATGAAAGTCAAATGCATTCTACAAATCTAATTGAATCAAATGAAAGTAAAAAACATTTGAACAAAGCCAATTGAATCAAATGAAAGTCAAACACATTCAAGCAAACCTAATTGAATCAAATGAAAGTCAAACACATTCAAACAAACCTAATTGAATCAAATGAAAGTAAAACACATTAAAACAAACCTAATTGAATCAAATGAAAGTCAAACACATTCAAACAGAGCTAATTGAATCAAATGAAAGTCAAACACATTCAAAAAGAGTTTTTTGAATCAAATGTAGGTCAAATGCAATCTGCAAAGCTAATCAAATCAAATGAAAGTCAAACACATTCAAACAAAGCTAATTGAATCAAATATAAGTCAAATACATTCAAACAAAGCTTTTTGAATCAAATGAAAGTCAAATGCATTTAACAAAGGTCATTGAATCAAATGAAAGTCAAAAACATCTAAAAAAATCCAATTAAATCAAATGAAAGTCAAACACATTCAGACAAAGCTATTTGAATCAAATGAACGTCAAATGCATTCTACAAATCTAATTGAATCAAATTAAAGTCAAAAATATCCCAAAAAAACCTAATTAAATCAAATGAAAGTCAATCACATTCAGACAAAGCTATTTGAATCAAATGAAAGTCAAATGCATTCTACAAAGCTAATTAAATCAAATGAAAGTCAAAAACATTCAAACAAAGCCAATTGAATCAAATGAAAGTCAAACACATTCAAACAAACTTAATTGAATCAAATAAAAGTCAAAATCATTCAAACAAAGCTAATTAAATAAAATGAAAGTCAAACACATTCAAAAAGAGCTTTTTGAATCAAATGAAGGTCAAACGCAATCTACAAAGCTAATTGAATCAAATGAAAGTCAAACACATTGAAACAAAGCTAATTGGATAAAACTTAAGTCAAACACATTCAAATAGAGCTTTTTGAATAAAATGAAATCCAAATGCGTTCAACAAAGCTAATTGAATCAAACGAAAGTAAAAAACATCTAAAAAAATCTAATTAAATCAAATGAAAGTCAAACACATTCACACAAAGCTATTTGTATCAACTGAAAGTCATATGCATTCTACAAATCTAATTGAATCAAATGAAAGTAAAAAAAATCTAAAAAATTCAAATTAAATCAAATAAAGGTCAAACACATTCAAACAAAACTATTTGAATCAAATGAAAGTCAAATGCATTCTATAAAGCTAATTGAACCAAATGAAAGTCAAACACATTCAAACAAAGCTAATTGAATCAAATGAAAGTAAAACACATTAAAACAAACCTAATTGAATCAAATGAAAGTCAAACACATTCAAACAGAGCTAATTGAATCAAATGAAAGTCAAACACATTCAAAAAGAGTTTTTTGAATCAAATGAAGGTCAAATGCAATCTGCAAAGCTAATCAAATCAAATGAAAGTCAAACACATTCAAACAAAGCTAATTGAATCAAATGTAAGTCAAATACATTCAAACAAAGCTTTTTGAATCAAATGAAAGTCAAATGCATTCAACAAAGCTCATTGAATCAAATGAAAGTCTAAAACAACTAAAAAAATCTAATTAAATCAAATGAAAGTCAAACACATTCAGACAAAGCTATTTGAATCAAATGAAAGTCAAATGCATTCTACAAATCTAATTGAATCAAATGAAAGTAAAAAACATTTGAACAAAGCCAATTGAATCAAATGAAAGTCAAACACATTCAAGCAAACCTAATTGAATCAAATGAAAGTCAAACACATTCAAACAAACCTAATTGAATCAAATGAAAGTAAAACACATTAAAACAAACCTAATTGAATCAAATGAAAGTCAAACACATTCAAACAGAGCTAATTGAATCAAATGAAAGTCAAACACATTCAAAAAGAGTTTTTTGAATCAAATGTAGGTCAAATGCAATCTGCAAAGCTAATCAAATCAAATGAAAGTCAAACACATTCAAACAAAGCTAATTGAATCAAATATAAGTCAAATACATTCAAACAAAGCTTTTTGAATCAAATGAAAGTCAAATGCATTCAACAAAGCTCATTGAATCAAATGAAAGTCAAAAACATCTAAAAAAATCCAATTAAATCAAATGAAAGTCAAACACATTCAGACAAAGCTATTTGAATCAAATGAAAGTCAAATGCATTCTACAAATTTAATTGAATCAAATTAAAGTCAAAAATATCCAAAAAAAAACCTAATTAAATCAAATGAAAGTCAATCACATTCAGGCAAAGCTATTTGAATCAAATGAAAGTCAAATGCATTCTACAAAGCTAATTAAATCAAATGAAAGTCAAAAACATTCGAACAAAGCCAATTGAATCAAATAAAAGTCAAACACATTCAAACAAACCTAATTGAATCAAATGAAAGTCAAAATCATTCAAACAGAGCTAATTAAATAAAATGAAAGTCAAACACATTCAAAAAGAGCTTTTTGAATCAAATGAAGGTCAAACGCAATCTACAAAGCTAATTGAATCAATTGAAAGTCAAACACATTGAAACAAAGCTAATTGGATAAAACTTAAGTGAAACACATTCAAATAGAGCTTTTTGAATAAAATGAAAGTCAAATGCGTTCAACAAAGCTAATTGAATCAAACGAAAGTCAAAAACATCTAAAAAAATCTAATTAAATCAAATGAAAGTCAAACACATTCAGACAAAGCTATTTGTATCAACTGAAAGTCATATGCATTCTACAAATCTAATTGAATCAAATGAAAGTAAAAAAACATCTAAAAAATTCAAATTAAATCAATAAAAGGTCAAACACATTCAATCAAAACTATTTGAATCAAATGAAAGTCAAATGCATTCTATAAAGCTAATTGAATCAAATGAAAGTCAAACACATTCAAACAAAGCTAATTGAATCAAATGAAAGTAAAACACATTAAAACAAACCTAATTGAATCAAATGAAAGTCAAACACATTCAAACAGAGCTAATTGAATCAAATGAAAGCCAAACACATTCAAAAAGAGTTTTTTGAATCAAATGAAGGTCAAATGCAATCTGCAAAGCTAATCAAATCAAATGAAAGTCAAACACATTCAAGCAAAGCTAATTGAATCAAATGTAAGTCAAATACATTCAAACAAAGCTTTTTGAATCAAATGAAAGTCAAATGCATTCAACAAAGCTCATTGAATCAAATGAAAGTAAAAAACAACTAAAAAAATCTAATTAAATCAAATGAAAGTCAAACACATTCAGACAAAGCTATTTGAATCAAATGAAAGTCAAATGCATTCTACAAATCTAATTGAATCAAATGAAAGTAAACAACATTTGAACAAAGCCAATTGAATCAAATGAAAGTCAAACACATTCAAACAAACCTAATTGAATCAAATGAAAGTCAAACACATTCAAACAAAGCTAATTGAAACAAATGAAAGTAAAACACATTAAAACAAACCTAATTGAATCAAATGAAAGTCAAACACATTCAAACAGAGCTAATTGAATCAAATGAAAGTCAAACACATTCAAAAAGAGTTTTTTGAATCAAATGAAGGTCAAATGCAATCTGCAAAGCTAATCAAATCAAATGAAAGTCAAACACATTCAAACAAAGCTAATTGAATCAAATGTAAGTCAAATACATTCAAACAAAGCTTTTTGAATCAAATGAAAGTCAAATGCATTCAACAAAGGTCATTGAATCAAATGAAAGTCAAAAACATCTAAAAAAAATCCAATTAAATCAAATGAAAGTCAAACACATTCAGACAAAGCTATTTGAATCAAATGAACGTCAAATGCATTCTACAAATCTAATTGAATCAAATTAAAGTCAAAAATATCCAAAAAAAACCTAATTAAATCAAATGAAAGTCAATCACATTCAGACAAAGCTATTTGAATCAAATGAAAGTCAAATGCATTCTACAAAGCTAATTAAATCAAATGAAAGTCAAAAACATTCGAACAAAGCCAATTGAATCAAATGAAAGTCAAACACATTCAAACAAACCTAATTGAATCAAATGAAAGTCAAAATCATTCAAACAGAGCTAATTAAATAAAATGAAAGTCAAACACATTCAAAAAGAGCTTTTTGAATCAAATGAAGGTCAAACGCAATCTACAAAGCTAATTGAATCAAATGAAAGTCAAACACATTGAAACAAAGCTAATTGGATAAAACTTAAGTCAAACACATTCAAATAGAGCTTTTTGAATAAAATGAAATCCAAATGCGTTCAACAAAGCTAATTGAATCAAACGAAAGTAAAAAACATCTAAAAAAATCTAATTAAATCAAATGAAAGTCAAACACATTCACACAAAGCTATTTGTATCAACTGAAAGTCATATGCATTCTACAAATCTAATTGAATCAAATGAAAGTAAAAAAAATCTAAAAAATTCAAATTAAATCAAATAAAGGTCAAAACACATTCAAACAAAACTATTTGAATCAAATGAAAGTCAAATGCATTCTATAAAGCTAATTGAACCAAATGAAAGTCAAACACATTCAAACAAAGCTAATTGAATCAAATGAAAGTAAAACACATTAAAACAAACCTAATTGAATCAAATGAAAGTCAAACACATTCAAACAGAGCTAATTGAATCAAATGAAAGTCAAACACATTCAAAAAGAGTTTTTTGAATCAAATGAAGGTCAAATGCAATCTGCAAAGCTAATCAAATCAAATGAAAGTCAAACACATTCAAACAAAGCTAATTGAATCAAATGTAAGTCAAATACATTCAAACAAAGCTTTTTGAATCAAATGAAAGTCAAATGCATTCAACAAAGCTCATTGAATCAAATGAAAGTCTAAAACAACTAAAAAAATCTAATTAAATCAAATGAAAGTCAAACACATTCAGACAAAGCTATTTGAATCAAATGAAAGTCAAATGCATTCTACAAATCTAATTGAATCAAATGAAAGTAAAAAACATTTGAACAAAGCCAATTGAATCAAATGAAAGTCAAACACATTCAAGCAAACCTAATTGAATCAAATGAAAGTCAAACACATTCAAACAAACCTAATTGAATCAAATGAAAGTAAAACACATTAAAACAAACCTAATTGAATCAAATGAAAGTCAAACACATTCAAACAGAGCTAATTGAATCAAATGAAAGTCAAACACATTCAAAAAGAGTTTTTTGAATCAAATGTAGGTCAAATGCAATCTGCAAAGCTAATCAAATCAAATGAAAGTCAAACACATTCAAACAAAGCTAATTGAATCAAATATAAGTCAAATACATTCAAACAAAGCTTTTTGAATCAAATGAAAGTCAAATGCATTTAACAAAGGTCATTGAATCAAATGAAAGTCAAAAACATCTAAAAAAATCCAATTAAATCAAATGAAAGTCAAACACATTCAGACAAAGCTATTTGAATCAAATGAACGTCAAATGCATTCTACAAATCTAATTGAATCAAATTAAAGTCAAAAATATCCCAAAAAAACCTAATTAAATCAAATGAAAGTCAATCACATTCAGACAAAGCTATTTGAATCAAATGAAAGTCAAATGCATTCTACAAAGCTAATTAAATCAAATGAAAGTCAAAAACATTCAAACAAAGCCAATTGAATCAAATGAAAGTCAAACACATTCAAACAAACTTAATTGAATCAAATAAAAGTCAAAATCATTCAAACAAAGCTAATTAAATAAAATGAAAGTCAAACACATTCAAAAAGAGCTTTTTGAATCAAATGAAGGTCAAACGCAATCTACAAAGCTAATTGAATCAAATGAAAGTCAAACACATTGAAACAAAGCTAATTGGATAAAACTTAAGTCAAACACATTCAAATAGAGCTTTTTGAATAAAATGAAAGTCAAATGCGTTCAACAAAGCTAATTGAATCAAACGAAAGTCAAAAAACATCTATAAAAATCTAATTAAATAAAATGAAAGTCAAGCACATTCAGACAAAGCTATTTGAATCGAATGAAAGTCAAATGCATTCTACAAATCTATTTGAATCAAATGGAAGTAAAAAAACAATCGAATAAAAGCCAATTGAATCCAATGAAAGTCAAACACATTCAAACAAAACTTTTTGAATCAAATGAAAGTCAAATGCATTCAACAAAGCTAATTGAATCAAATGAAAGTCAAAAACATCTAAAAAAAATCTAATTAAATCAAATGAAAGTCAAACACATTCACACAAAGCTATTTGTATCAACTGAAAGTCATATGCATTCTACAAATCTAATTGAATCAAATGAAAGTAAAAAAACATCTAAAAAATTCAAATTAAATCAAATAAAGGTCAAACACATTCAAACAAAAACTATTTGAATCAAATGAAAAGTCAAATGCATTCTATAAAGCTAATTGAATCAAATGAAAGTCAAACACATTCAAACAAAGCTAATTGAATCAAATGTAAGTTAAAACACATTAAAACAAACCTAATTGAATCAAATGAAAGTCAAACACATTCAAACAGAGCTAATTGAATCAAATGAAAGTCAAACACATTCAAAAAGAGTTTTTTTGAATCAAATGAAGGTCAAATGCAATCTGCAAAAGCTAATCAAATCAAATGAAAGTCAAAACACATTCAAACAAAGCTAATTGAATCAAATGTAAGTCAAATACATTCAAAACAAAGCTTTTTCAATCAAATGAAAGTCAAATGCATTCAACAAAGCTCATTGAATCAAATGAAAGTCTAAAACAACTAAAAAAATCTAATTAAATCAAATGAAAGTCAAACACATTCAGACAAAGCTATTTGAATCAAATGAAAGTCAAATGCATTCTACAAATCTAATTGAATCAAATGAAAGTAAAAAACATTTGAACAAAGCCAATTGAATCAAATGAAAGTCAAACACATTCAAGCAAACCTAAATGAATCAAATGAAATTCAAACACATTCAAACAAACCTAATTGAATCAAATGAAAGTAAAAACACATTAAAAACAAACCTAATTGAATCAAATGAAAGTCAAAACACATTCAAACAGAGCTAATTGAATCAAATGAAAGTCAAACACATTCAAAAAGAGTTTTTTGAAATCAAATGAAGGATAAATGCAATCTGCAAAGCTAATCAAATCAAATGAAAGTCAAACACATTCAAACAAAGCTAATTGAATCAAAATATAAGTCAAAATACATTCAAACAAAGCTTTTTGAATCAAATGAAAGTCAAATACATTCAACAAAGGTCATTGAATCAAATGAATGTCAAAAACATCTAAAAAAACTCCAATTAAATCAAATGAAAGTCAAACACATTCAGACAAAGCTATTTGAATCAAATGAAAGTCAAATGCATTCTACAAATCTAATTGAATGAAATGAAAGTAAAAAACATTTGAACAGAGCCAATTGAATCAAATGAAAGTCAAACACATTCAAACAAACCTATCTGAATCAAATGAAAGTCAAACACATTCAAACAGTGCTAATTGAATAAAAATGAAAGTCAAACACATTAAACTATTTGAATCAAGTGAAAGTCAAAAGCATTCTATAAATCTATTAAATGAAAGTCAAACACATTCAAACAAAGCTAATTGAATCAAATGAAAGTAAAACATATTCAAACAAACCTAATTGAATCAAATGAAAGTCAAAATCATTCAAACAGAGCTAATTAAATAAAATGAAAGTCAAACACATTCAAAAAGAGCTTTTTGAATCAAATGAAGGTCAAACGCAATCTACAAAGCTAATTGAATCAAATGAAAGTCAAACACA